>NW_019942892.1:135082-155323 GCF_002910315.2 Salvelinus sp. IW2-2015 | reverse complement strand
GATTAGTTTGAAAGTTCGTTTCTGCAATTCTACACATTTTGCCATGGGGGCATAAGAGAAAATGTGGCCGTTTTGAAAGCAAGTTTTCTGCAATTCTACACATTTTGCCACATGGTGGAGAGAATATTTGCAGTTTTAATATGGATATCGAGTGAGTGTACTAACAAAATCAATGCCCCCCCCCCCCAGTGCGATTTCTACACGTTTTAGATAGTCTAGCCAGCTAACTTACCCAATCTAAAAAATGTTAAGCTGGGCTAATTGAGTGACTGTCAGTGACTTACATAACGAGAAAACTACTATGAACAACCACATTTATAAATGAACTAGTTGCCCTTCCAGTTGCTAGAGTGTACAGCCAAAGAAGTACTGTAAATGACTGAATGTATGCCAGTGCAAGGTGTAGGAAGCCAGAGAGTCCTCTCTTTCAGTTGGACTCTTCCCTCCATTCTTGGCGAGTTCCTTCCTGTTCCTGTTCCCAAACAGACAGAAACACAGGGCTGTGGAGAGGATTTCCTGCTATGATACATTCCCGCTATTTATACATTCTTTTGGCCACAGAGTCAGGAAAGGGAGATATGTCCCCTTAAAGCAATCAGTAACCCACCTACACACACACACACACACACACACACACACACACCACACACACCACACACCACACCCACACACACACACACACACACACACACCACACACACACACACACACACACACACACACACTACTATGCACCAAAATAAACCTTTTTCCCGTATATAAAACTATGTATTTCAGCACTGATATATCGAATGTAAAAAGCACCAATCAGGCAACTACCCTTTTTCTTGTCTCTTGAGAGGCACATCTTCATTAAAACCAGAAACCTATGAACATAACATAAGAAACAACCTATAAACACGAGAATATAGAAACTAGGAAAACTACCATAGAACTACTGAGAAACACCTATTAGAACTAACCTATGCCACCTATAAGAAAACCACCTATAGAAAACTACCTATAGAAACCCCTATAGAAACTAACCTATAGAAACCACCTATAGAAAACTATAGAAACACCTATAGAAACTAATAATAGAAACCACCTATAGAAACTAACCTATAGAAACCACCTTATAGAAACTAATTAATAGAAACACTATAGAACACGAATAATGAACGACCCTATAGAAACAACCTATGAAACTACCTATAGAAACAACCTATAGAAACTAATAATAGAAACCACCTATAGAAAAACACCTATTAGAAACAACTATAGAAACTACCTATAGAAAACAAAACCTATAGAAACAACTATAGACACTATAAACAAACCTATAGAAACTAATATAGAAACCACTTTAGAACACCTATAAAAAACCTATAGAAACACACCTATAGAAAACTAATAATAGAAACACCTATAGGAAACTACCTATAGAAACTACCCTATAGAAACACCTATAGAAACTAATAATAGAAACCACTATAGAAACACCTATAGAAACTACCATAAACTTAGAAACACCTATAGAAAACCTAATAATAGAAACCACCTATAGAAACAAAACCACCTATAGAACAACCTTATAGAAACACCTATAGAAACCACCTATAGAAACACGCTATAGAAACAAACCTATAGAAACACCTAATAGAAAACAACCTATTAGAAACACCTATAGAAACTACTATAGAAACAACCTATTAGAAACATATAGAAAACCACTATAGAAAACACCTATAGAAACACCTATAGAAACACCTATAGAAACAACCTATTTTAGAAACCAACCTAATAGAAACAATACATAAAACCACCTATAGAAACTACACTATAGAAAAACACCTATAGAAACACTATAGGAAACTACCTATAGAACACCTATAGAAACAACCATATAGAACAACCTATAGAACAACATAGAAACACCTATAGAAAACTAACCTATAGAAACCACCCTATAGAAACCAACTATAGAAAACAACCTATAGAAACCACCTATAGAAACCACTATAGAAACACCTATAGAACACTACCTATAGAAACTACCTATAGAAACCACCTATAACAAACTAACCTATAGAAACCACCTTATAGAAACCACCTATTAGAAACCACCTATAGGAAAACTAACCTATAGAAAACCACTATAGAAAACACCTATAAGAACACCTTATAGAAACACCTATCGAAACCACTATAGAAACCAACCTAGAAAACTAACTATAAAACCACTATAGGAAACAACCTATAGAACCACCATAGACAACTAAAAATAAGAAACTACCTATAGAAAAACCTACATATAAGAAAACACCTATAAACCCTATTAGAACCTACCTATAGAGACAACCACCATAGAACACTTATAGAACCCTACTATAGAAACAACTATAACTAACCCATAGAAAAACACACCTATAGAAACTAACCATAGAAGGAATACTGAAAACACTCATAGAACAACCACATAGAAACAACCTATAGAAACTACCTATTAGAAACCAGAAACCTATTAGAACAAGAACTAACTTAATAGAAACTAAACTAATAGGAAAATACCTCATAGAAAACAACCTATAGAACAAACCTTATAGACTATAAAGAAACCACCTATAGAAAACCTAACTAATAGAACCTACCAATAAAGAAACCACTATAGAAACTATAATAAGAAACAACCCTATAGAAAACTAACTGAATAGAAACACCACTAGAAACACCTATAGAAAATAATCAATAAAACCACTAAAGAAACCACCTATAAGGAACCAACCTTAGTAGAAACTCCACCTATAGAAACAACCTATAGAAACCAACTATAGAAACTACCTATAGAAAACAACATTATAGAAACCACCTAATAAACTGATCAATATAGAAACAACCTATAAGAATGATAATAATAGGAAACCCTATGAAACAACCATATATAGAAAAAACTACCTATAGAAACGAACACTATAGAAAACAACTAATAGAAACAACTATAGAAACTAATAATAAAACCACTTTATTAGGAAACTACCTATAGGACAACTACAACAACCTATAAAGAAACTTACCATATAGAAAAACGACCTATAGAGACAAAACTAAACCAACCTATAAAGAACAAACCATATAGAAACAACCTATAGACAACGGACCTAAGCCAACATAGCAAAACTACCTATGAACAAACTAACAAAACTACTAGAAACTACAGAAAAACCACTGAAACTAACTATAAGAAAAAACCTATGAAAACCTAACAACACCATAGAAACACACGTAACCTATAGAACCACCTACTAATAGAAACCCCTATAGAAAACATACACTTATGAAACGACCTTGAACACCTATACGAAACTACCTATAGAAACAACCAATACACTTATATAGAAACCACCTATAGAAACACCTAACACACTATAGTAAACTAGCATATAGAAAAAATATAGAAACTAACCATATAGAAACCACAACTATAGAAAACTAACCTATACGAACACGACAACGCTATAGAAACATACCTATAGAAAACAACAACTTATAGGAAAACCTATAGCAACAACAGAACCACCTATAGAAACCTAAGTAATAGAAACCACCTATAGAAAACAATAATAGAAAAACAGACACTATAGAAAACACTATAAGAACCAACTAATAGAAAACCCACACTACCTAGAAAAAGACCCTATAGAAAGCCAAACCTATAAGAAACCTAGAACAACCATATAAGAAACCCCGTTAGACATACGGCAGGTGTGAAAGCAACACCATACCTATAGAAACAAACCATAATAGAAAACCTTATAAACTAAATAGAAACCTTACTATAAAACAACCCACTATAGAAACACAAATAAGAAACCACCTATGAACTAGCCATATAGAAAACCCACCATAGAAAACCCCGAATTACATAGGAAACGCTAGAAACACCACCTATAGAAGAACTAACATATAGAAACCAACCTATAGAGACAACTAATATAGAAAAACCACTATAGAAAAACTATAGAACCAAACCCTATAGAAAACTACACTATAGAAACCACTATAGAAAACCACCTATAGAACCACCTAAGAAACTACCTATAGAAACTATATAGAACACTATAGAAACAATATAGAAACCCTAAAAACTAATAATAGAAACCACCTATAGAACAACTAATAATAGAAACCACCTAGATAGAAACCACTATAGAAACCACCGTATAGAAACTACCTAGAGAAACCATCTATAGAAAAAACCTATAGAAACCAACCTATAAACACAACCAACTATAGAAACTACCTATAAAAACACCTATAGAAACCACCTATAGAAAAACCACCTATAGAAACTACCTATAGAAACCACCTGATAGAAACCCACCCCATAGAAACAACCTATAGAAAACCCTATAGGAAACCACCTATAGAAACCACCTATAAGAAAACCACCTATAGAAACTACCTATAGAAACTACCTATAGACAACCACCTCTATAGAAAACCACCATATAGGAAAACCACCTATAGAAACCCTACCTATAGAAAACCACCTATAGAAACCACCTATAGAAACCACCTATAGAAACCACCTATAGAAACCACCTCAGAGAAACCATCCTATAGGAAACCACTATAGAAACCACCTATAGAAAACCACTATAGAAACCACTATAAGAAACCACCTATAGAAAACCAACCTATAGAAACCAATATATAGAAGACAATACCATATAGAAACCAACCTATAGAAACAACTATAAGAAAACACACTATAGAACACTACCTTAGATAACTAATAATTAGAAACCCAACCTAATAGAAACTAATCACATAGAAACCAATCGAAACAATATAAAAACACACCTAATAGAAAACTAATAGATAGAAAACCACCGTATAGAAAAACAATACCTATAGAAACTACTATAAAAAACCTCCTATAGAAACATCAACATATAGAAAACCTATCAGACCAACCAACCAACTATAGAAAACACCTAATAGAAAACTACACATAAAAACCCCATACGAACCCTATAACAAACACCTTATAGGAAACTAACTAATAGAAACCCACAGTATAGAAAAACCCCCAAACACATATAGAAACAACCTATAGAAAACCAATACTAAACTATAACACCGTTAGAACACACCTATAGAAACAAACCTATAGAAACTACCTATAGAACCACCACACGAACCACCTATGAACCTATAGAACACACAATATAGAAAAACTATCTATAGAAACAAACTTTAAACTAATCAATAGAACCCACCTATTAGAAAGAGGGGGGGAGGGGGGGGCACTAAAATGTTGAGCTCACAAGGATGTCAATATGTCCTTTGATCGTTTTCGGTGAAAAGTAGCCTGAAGTGTATCATTTATTCTATTTGGGCCCCATATCTATTTTTCATTCTAACAATTCAGACCCATTCATAAACCACATTGTGTAATAATTACATGATAATGCTCGAATAAGCCATTGTTAGTCTAAAAGAAATGTGAGATAATGTCTAGACGCTTTTTATATCGGAGATCAAGTTTATAAATTGCCTGGCTGGGCTGATGAGACAGTGGATTGCACAGTCAGATGAAACAGAGTAAATAGACATTTTAACGTCATAGATTTAGCCGGTGTTAATTTGTGAAATAGACACTGGTTGGAATGCAGTTTTAACCAATCAGCATTCAGGATAAGACCCACCCGTTGTAAAATGATGTAATAAACACAGGTGAACGATCATTGCAACATTCCACTGGACTGTTATCTCTTTCTACCATATCACAAGTGAAGCTAGCTGTGTGAGTCAAGGTTTCAAGAATGAGTCAAGGCTTCAACTAGAAAAAACAGCTGAATTTGACCCCGAGATGTGGGAGCAGGTCACGCCATGTCTCTCCTCATTTGCACAATGTTTACTGTATCTGTACCTCAACGGTTTGATGTCTTCTCTCTCTCTGCCTCAAGGTTTCCATCTGTTGTGTTGAGAATCTCTTCACTTCTCTACAGTGACATACAGAATACACTGACTATACCAAACATTAGGAACACCTTCCTAAGATTGAATTGAACCTCCCCTCCCTTTTGCATTCAGAACAGTGTCAATTCGTCGGGGCATGGACACTACAAGTTGTCAAAAGCGTTCCACAGGGATGCTGGCCCTTGTTGACTCCAATGCTTCCCACAGTTGTGTTAAGTTGGCTGGATGTCCTTTGGGTGGAGGACCATTCTTGAAACACACGGGAAACTGTAGAGGGTGAAAAACCCAGCAGCTTTGCAGTTCTTGACACAAACCAGTGCGCTTGGCACCTACTACCACATCCTGTTCAAAGGCACTTAAATCTTTTGTCTTGCCCATTCACCCTCTGATTGGCACACATACACAATCCATGTCTCCATTATATCAAGGCTTAAAAATCCTTCTTTAACCTGACTCCTTCCCTTCATCTACACTGATTTGAAGGGGATTTAACAAGTGACATCAATAAGGGATCATAGCTTTAACCTGGATTCACCTGGTCAGTCTGTGTCATGGAAAGAGCAGGTGTTCCTAATGTGTTGTACACTCAGTATAGTCTATACTCACTGTGTATATCACTTCCATCTCAGTAGGGTTAAACCATTTTTAATGATGTCAGTAAAGGAATTATACAATGTTATTTGATGTTGTAGTTGTCATTAACATCACTTTCACAGGTCATGCTTAGATAATAATACATGTACGTTTTTCACATATGTTAAAACATTTATGTACACTATGTTACTCGCTCTCTGAAAAGGATASTACACACAAATTACAAAATGACACATCTGTTTCGTTACCCTGTAAGCAGTCTATGGAAAAGGTATGACAGTAATCCATGGTTTGGTTTACATTTCCACATGCTAACATTTTAGCATTTGCGGTACAAATCCCCATTCAAGTCAATGGGACCGATATTAGCATATTTTTGCGCATCATGTTCAAATAAAGTAAAATAAAATAACATTGTATTGGTCACATACACATGGTTAGCAGATGTTATTGCGAGTGTAGTGAAATGCTTGTGCTTCTAGATCCAACAGTGCAGCAGTATCTAACAGGTCATATCTAACAATTCCACCACAAAACCTAATATCTAACAAATTCCACAAGAAAACCTAACATAAACACGATCTAGTAAAGGACTGGGATGAGAATATATAAGTATAAAATATATGGATGAGTGACAGAGTGACAGAGCGGCTAAGATGCAATAGATAGTGTAGGATGCAGTATACAGTATATACATATGAGATGAGTAATGCGAGATACGTAAACATTCCTAGAGTGGCATTATTAAAGTGACTAGTGTTCCATTTATTAAAGTGGCCAATGATATCAAGTCTGTAGCTAGGCATCTATTAGTGACTTTAATCCATTTGAGATACCTTTTGGATGATTTGGACAAACAATCCTCCTCAGAGGAGCCATCACTGATGCATACAGTACATAACACCTACAGAATTATACAGTATCAGTCAAAAGTTTTCGAACACCTACTCATTCAAGGGTTTTTCTTAATTTTTTACAATTTTCTACATTGTAGAATAATAGTGAAGACATCAGAACTATGAAATAACACATATGGAGTCATATAGTAACCACAAAAGATACAAACAAATCTAAATATATTTTATATTTGAGATTCTTCAAGTAGCCACCTTTTGCCTTGATGACAGCTTTGCACACTCTTGGCATTGGAGATGGAGGKCCCGGTGCACAACTGAGCAAGAGGACAGGTACATTAGAGTGTCTAGTTTGAGAAACAGACGCCTCACAAGTCCTCAACTGGCAGCTTCATTAAATAGTACCCGCAAAACACCAGTCTCAACGTCAAAAGTGAAGAGGCGACTCCGTGATGCTGGCCTTCTAGAAAGAGATCCTCTGTCCAGTGTCTGTGTTCTTTTGCCCATCTTAATCTGTTCTTTTTATTGGCCAGTCTGAGATATGGCCTTTTCTTTGCAACTCTGCCTAACTAACTATTTATCAGTATTATTGGTTGGGCGTAGAAGTTGTTCAGAGTCGTTTTGTTTCCAGACTCTGTGCCACCTGCCGTGCGGTAGCAGAGAGAACAGTCTATGACTTGGATGGCTGGAGTCTTTGTCTTCTGACACCGGCCGGTGTAGAGGTCCTGCATGGCAGGGAGCTTGGCCCCAGGCCTAACTCACAAGGGGAAATTAGAACGCTGATTATGCCTTTGGTATCGCTTTTGGTTTCTCTCCCTCGAAAAACAGACAGAAAGAATTCTAAGATTACAAACTGGCTTAAATTTACTAGCGTGGAAAGACTGATAGCCTCTCTGTATAAAGTGAGTTTCTGATGTGATGAAGAAACTGAATGAYAGTTCAGCAAGGATACGGATGGAAAAAGATTGCCCATCTTTTCAAGAGCTGAGCTATTTAATTATTTTGTTKTTTTTGATGAAATGTACTAGTTTATTTAGCCAATTTAATGTCTTCATTTAGGCTTGGCCTATTTAGTAGGCTATTTTGCAGCATAAAGCTGAGTGACTCACTCATATGTGGCTTTGGATCATAATAAAAGAAGGAAGAAGGAAATTCATTATTGAAAAAATGATGACKATTTGGAACACAACAAATAGAATAATAGTACAGCCAYGAWTAAAAACAGTTACATTCRTGATTTGCTTTAYCCAACATGTTGGAGTTAATTTATTGTTTCATTATTTTTAAGGCCTTCTTTGTAACTTCTATTTATAACCAAACATGCTTGAATGAAATTATCAGACCAAAAGATGAGGACACAACAGTTCATCCTGACACAAAGACTATAGTTTGACATTTATTACTCAATATCCCAGACCTGATTTGCCCTGACAGAAATGCATCAACGCCCTACAAATATGACAATTTATTATAATCCACATAATAATCAAAACAACCTTATAGTAGGTGATAATTTATGTACGATATGTCAATAGAAAGAAGCATACAGTATTTGTTTTGTGTGTGTGGAGTGGTTAAAAAACACGTTTTAATGACTCCAACCTACATGTCTGTAAACTTATTTTTTATTTATTTAACTAGGCAAGTCACTTAAGAACAAATTCTTATTTACAACGACTGCCCAGACGACGCCAGGCCAATTACACGCCGCCCTATGGGACTCCAAATCACGGCCGGTTGTGATACAGTCTGGATTCGAACCAGGGTGTCTGTAGTGATGCCTCAAGCACTGAGATGCAATGCCTTAGACCGCTGTGCCACTCGGGAGACCTTCAACATCTTTGTGTTTTCCTTTAATAAAATAATGATAAAAACCAGATGGAGTAGATGTGCTCGAGGATGCCCTCTGGTGTTCAACAACAAAACAGCAGGATTGGTCAGGAGCCTATAAAACGGGCGCTATACATTTCAGTGCCATACTTGTATTTAGTAACCTGTTAGAGGTAAGATAGTAGCGAGCAGGAGTTAGGAGTTTGATAGTTACTCATGACCAACTCTCCTTGCGTGCAAGAGGAAAAAGGTTTACAAAGTTGGGGAGCCCAACACCAACCTGGAGGGGTAAACCAAACCCCTGAAGGAAGAGATGGGAGTGGAGGGCCCTATCGACGCTGACTTCGTGTGTCAGGACCACCACATCGCTCACGTCATTAAAGGTTAATGTGGGACCTATKCTCACCTACAGGTGACTATATYCAGGGTCAGTTCCAGTACCATATTTACAATGTACAGGGATACTGGAGTGATACAGGTAGATATATATATAGGGGTAAGGTGACTAGTCTTCAGGATGTGAGTGTGTGGGTTGTGTAGAGGTTGTAATAAATGTGTGTGCAAGCAAATTAAATTAGTGTGTGTGTGTTGTGTGTGTGTGTGTGTTAGTGTCTGTGTGTGTGTGTTTGGAGTGCTGTGTTGAGGGTGTGTTGTTGTGTGTGTGTGTGGTGTGTGTTGTGTGTGGTGTGTGGTGTGTGTGTGTGTGTGTGTGTGGTGTGTGTGTGTGTGTGTGTGTGTGTGTGTGTGTGCTGGAGTGTCAGAGCGTGTCAGGGTGTAGACTCCTGTGAGTGTTCATAGAGACAGTACACAAATACAATACAAGGGTCAACAGATTCTGTTCGCTATGTAGCAGTCTTATGYCTTGAGGATAGAAGCTGTTCAGGAGCCTGTTGGTGTCAGACTTGATACACCTGTACCACTTTCCGTGCGGAAGCAGAGAGAACACTCTATGGCTTGAGTGGTTGGAGTCTTTAACGATTATCCGGACCTTCCTTTTCACACCTCCTGATATAGAGGTCCTGGATGGCAGGGAGCTCGGCCCCAGTGATGTACGGGTCGTAGAGCCCGTAGTGATGTCTGCACCACCCTCTGTAGCGCCATGCGATTCGGGCGGTGCTGTTGCCATACCAAGCTGTGATGCAGCCCGTCAAGATGCTCTTAATGGTGCAGCTGTAGAGCTTTGGGGATTTGAGGTCCCATGCCAAACCTTTTCAGCCTCTTGTGAGGGAAGAGGCGTTGTTGCGTGTGTGTGTGTGTGTGTGTGCGTGTGTGGACCATTTAAAGTCTTTAGTGATTTGGACACCGAGGAACTTTAAGCTCTCAACCCGTTCTACTGCAGCCCCGTCTACGTGGTTGGGGGCAAGCTCGCCCCACCATTTCCTGTAGTTGTCTTGGGTCTAAGGTGTCTGGGGTGATGGAGTTGATGTGTGCCATAACCAGCCTCTCAAAGCACTTCATGATTACAGAAGTGAGTGCTACAGGGTGGTAGTCATTGTGGCATGAAGCCTTAGAGTTGTTTGGGAACAGGAATGATGGTGGTCATCTTGAGATGTGTGGATTACAGACTGGGACAAGGAGAGGTTGGAAATGACAGTGTAGATGCCTGCCATGCTCTAAGAACACYCCATGGCATACCGTCCGGCCCTGAGGCTTTTACGAGTGTTGACCTGGTGAAAGACCCAGGTTGGCCTCGGAGAGCCGAGACCCTCTGGGTCGGTAGGGGCCCTCACGCACAGCACGGTGTTGTTATAGTCGAAGAATTAATCAAATTAAATGTATTGAGTTCTTCTGGTAGAGAGGCATCGTTAGGCAGATCCGGGTCTTCATTTGTAATTAGTAATGCAACATGCGTCAGAGCGTCAGAGCCTGTGTAATATGATTCCACCAAGGGAGGCTGGTGAGAGGAGCTATTCTTGTCCTTAAGTGGAATGTCTATTACGTTCACGATAACAGTTTAAAACTCCCTTGGGAGGTAGAATTGGCGACATTTGACCATCAGGTATAACAGGACGGGTGAAAAATGTGTTGATGGATCTGATGTTAAAAAGTTTTTGTCGGTTATAAGAAATTATAGCGGATACATTTAGTGAAAATACAAGTAAAAATAAATGRCAAAAAGTATCACAAAATAGCAAAGTTGGGTCAGAGCTCGCAAAACGGCGGTCATACAGTATGGGGCCATGCTTCGCCGTATTTCGTTTATGTCGAGCGGARCTGATACGATACCTAATCGAATAACTTTTTAAAACATTACAGTAATTATCGCCAATAAACTATTTTAAATATCTTCCAGGTCACATGTATTGTACATTTGTGAGACAAAATATATTTTTTTACCTTCAGGCTACTAATAAAAGGTCACGTTGACACAGACACAAAACCTATTGTTGTATTTTCATGACATGATAGCTAAAATAATTCTGTCCAATAAGTATTTCACTGCATGACCTTACTGAAACATGCCATGCCAGGTGTCACATTTGCTGGCCACTGTCACTAGTGTCATGACAGCAACACTAGCTGGATGCTATCCACATTAAGACTTCCGGTTTRGGGATTCTGCCTTCAAAATAAAAGTTTTCCAATAAAACCTTGGAGAATGCTAGAGGCCTCTAGTGACCAATGGGCAGCGCCATTGAGGGCTTCCGCCACTTTAATGAAGCCAACTGGGTGGGACTTCCAACTTAATTGGCTGATCCCTCTTGGTGACCCTGTTGCAGTCATGTCCAACRGGGTCATCAGGAGAAATCAGCCAATCGGTAAGAAGAAAATTGACTACTTCAAAATGGAGATTACCTCAATGGTGCTACCCATGCTGCCACAGAGGCTATAATGGTCCTCTATCTCTATGGGTAAAACGCTATGCGTATGATACGAAATCAATCTTTTTTGCAGCTTTGCATAGTGCATAATGTTACAAATTATGTAAATATATACAGTACCAGTCAAAATTTTAGACACACCTACTCATTGCAGGGTTTTTCTTTATTTGTACAATTTTCTACATTGTAGACTAATAGTGAAGACATCAAAACTATGAAGCAACACATATGGAATCATGTAGTAACCAAAAAAGTGTTAAACAAATCAAAATATATGTTAGATTTGAGATTCTTCAAAGTAGCCACCCTTTGTCTTGATGACAGCTTTGCACACTCTTGGCATTTTGAACAAACGGTTGGAGCTTAAGGAAATGTATGTCAAGAACATAATAATAGCCTACTAGTAAAAAATAAACAATTACAATTAAAATATATATATATATTTTATTGTATAATTCTTGTTTATTTACTGGTACTATTGTTCAAGGATGCAATTTTGAAATATGATGTTTAAGAAATGTCACTGTATTTTTTATGTGCTGCACGGTACAAGAAAAACAATTGATTGTGTGTCCATAAAACCAGGGTCCAGTCTACTCACTACGGTCCTTAGACTACAAAACAGATGAGTGAATAAGAAGCTAGGTCATAGTAAGTGTTGCTGGACTTTTACTGTGGTCAAATAGGTTGTATGGGCACCTGGACACTATGCGGTACAAATGTAGCACTTTAGAGAGAACCTTACTACCGGTCTCAGCTAAAGTGGGTGGGAAATACTCAAGTAGGGTCTCTACTAACCAAATATGATTTGTTTTTGAGGGGGACTGTGTCATACATATCCAGCTTGGTTCTCCACCCCTACCATAGCCCCCAATGCAATACACTGTCCATGGGATACTTATTGAACTGTAGAGAGAAAACTGAGACCCTACTGAATATTTCACTCCTACCAGGTGTAACAATGTAACTTCCGTCTCTCTCCTCGTCCCTACCTGGGCTCGAACCAGGGACCCTCAGCACACGTCGACAACAGCCACCCTCGAAGCATCGTTACCCATCGCGCCACAAAAGCCGCGGCCCTTGCAGAGCAAGGGGAACAAAAGGTCTCAGAGCGAGTGACTTCACCGATTGAAACYCTATTAGCGCGCACCACCGCTYACTAGCTAGCCATTTCACATCGGTTACACAGGCACACCAATTTTAAGCTGTTTGACCACAGTAAAACGCCAGCAACAAAGCTCCATTAAATAAAAATAGATACATATATTCTACAGACCATATTGAGTACTCCCCACCCCACTTTTACAGAATCATTGTTTCTCTATAAGCCAATATATAATGCATATATAGTGATTTGGGGGCATTTATTTGACCTTGGAACGTGTTTTAAAATCCACAATTAATGCACATTTCAGTTAAATATGAACAAATGAGTCATTGTTAATGTTTAGACAATACTTTTTCATACATCATTAATAAATACAGGTTAATGACACTTTTTCTAATATTACGTGAGGGACTGTTATTTTTAACATTTCCGAAATTCCGTTACCCGGAAGTACTATTTCATTTTCGCTGTCGAGACGCTGATGCCACTGTCCGGCATCTTGTTCGCGTTTGTCAGGAGGTCTCTGTCTGGTTTGTGTACAACTCTGTAGTCAACTATGTTTGCTTTAAGATCACTAGCATTTAAATCGGTTCCATTCCTAGGAAAATCACAGTTGGTAAACTCGGGGCTTCACACGAGTGCCAGTTGGAGCGGGGCAAAAGTTGCAGTTGTAAGTAAACCTGGATCAGATGTAGTGTGTCGAGTAGTGGGCTAGCTACATGATTAATGTGTGACAAGTCAGTTCTGACCAGTTGAATGTAGTATCGGAAATCCCTAGCTGAGAATCGTTCAACTCGACTCTCTTATATTGAGGTGTTGTTGAGTTTTGATAAATGGTCGCACGATTTGTTAGCAACATTGAGTCAATCAGTCGCTTGCAGCTTTTTAGCAACGCTAGTATTTACACACCAAGGTTGCTAGGAATTAACTTGCAACGTCAGGAATTAAATACAATGTCGTTTCAATTCACCCTGCCGATTCTTCTTCTTCGATGTGGTTTAACGGCAGTTGTCATCCAATAAATGTTGCCTTAACGGCCACCTACTAGACTGGGGTAAAACTCCCTTATACTTTGCATAATTAAACAAAATTTAAAATAAATACCATACTCCACTATTTAAATATATTTAGTCCTACTTCATGCCAACAGCCTGAAACGATGGGACACCACCACTTAACACACCCTGTAACTCTTCTGACGTCATGTCTCACATCCAAATATCTCTCTGCAGCTGCCACCTTAACCGCTATGTTCATAACCTCTAACTGTTCTGGCCCTGCAGTACAGTTGATAACCGTTACTATAAATGCCCAAAATCGAATCTTACGGAGACATATCACTTGTTGGCCTATCCCTCTGTACTGGTACAGATCTGCTACTCACACCACTCCTCTCAGGATCCCTCCCCCTTGACCCATCTTCCTCTACTTTCTTCACTGCCTCAGCATATGACAACTTCTGCACTACTCTAACCCTGAAAACCTCAACCTGCCTCTCTCGCACGGGACGTTTCTGATCCCCAGCCCCATGGTCACCCCTACAATTAACACATTCTACTACTTTCCCCAATACTACACATTCCTTTGTCTTATGCCCTTCTGCACATCTCACACCTAGGAACCTCCCTCCTACACACTGCTGCCACCTGCCCATAAGCTTGACACCTGTAACAACGTAATGTAATCGGCACAAAAGCTTGTACAGGGTAACTTATATATCCTAACATCACTTTGTTCGGGGAGACTCAACATCAAAACAACAGACAATGACTCTTCTATTTTACCACTTACGCCACCCTGTCTGCGTCGCACCAAAAAACGAATATCATAAACACCGGGAGTCTTTCACTTCAGTTGGTCAGCTTTCACATATACCGCTACCCCGGTAATCACTCCTTTCAATGGCACCCTTTTCTTGAGAGCGAAACAATTCACATCTCTTCCCCCCCATTCGTTTAACACGGAGCGCCTACTCCCTCTGACCAGCAGAAACACAAACAATTATCACAAGACCACTTCTGGTTACCTTCACCGATTCCACAGCACCCAACTCTGTTTTCACCCACCCTGAAACCAGAAATGGATCAGCCAAAAGGCAAGGGTCCACTTTTTCCAAAAACTTCACTCCTACTGTCACAGACTGTTGTTCTTCATCCTGACCCTTGGTTACAAGCCTCGGGCTATGAGAAATTCACCACACCTACCACCTCCGATACTTCTCTCTCATTCACTTCCATTTCTCCTGTAGGGTTGTGATAGGTCCATTTGCTGTCATCTAGTGGATTTTTTGCTTAATTTCCCTCAGCTATGTTTAGACTGTTGTTGTTCATGTTTTGCTGTGTTCTAGTGTACTATGGAATATATTGCTTTCTTATTCTTGACACTTCTCCCAGTCATATTTAAGGTTAGAACTACCTTTCTAAGTGTCCTGATACTTCTAGCTTGGAGTTGTATGTTTATGATAACATAGCGACAGTATTTCACTTTTTAATGTGTATGGTATTGCTTACTAGGTGTGTCCAATCAATGTTGGAACCAGTCCCTCTTCAAATTAGGGTTAATTGGAAAAACTGTTCAAAAGAGGACATTGTATTATTCCTTTGTACTCCCTGACGAAGGCCATGCAGCCGAAACGCGTCGGATAAAAAAAAAAAACTTTGTTTCTATTGAACATGCCATACAAATAAAGTCATTTTAATTAATTATATGAAGAGTGCCTTGGTCCTCCTTTCTTCTTGATCTGTGGTATTGTGTTGTGACAAACTGCACATTTTAGATTGGCCCTTTATTGTCCCCAGCACAAGGTGCACCTGTGTAAGGATTATGCTGTTTAATGGGAAATGTCTGGGATCTTTTTATTTCAGCTCATGAAACACGGGACCAACACTTTACATGTTGAGTTTTATATTTTTTGTTCAGTGTAGTTTTGTTTTTGGGAGTTGATCTAGTTTTGCATTCATTTGCCATAAGATAATGAATAATTTGTTGTGAAGTGAACTTGTCATATTAATGTACGTCATGTTAACAGGTGCTGTCTGGCTGTGGTGTTTATGACGGAACAGAAATCCATGAAGCATCAGCGTGAGTAGACCTATTCCCATTCTATTTCAAGTCTTACAGAATACAACATGCTATTTCCATTCTATTCCAAGTCGTACACTATACAACATGCTATTTCCATTCTATTCCAAGCCTGTCTTCAACTATACAACATGGTATTTACTTGCCTGACAAGATGGCTAAACCATACATACATTTAAAATTATTATAATACATTTTTTAAATTTAACCTTTTATTTAACTAGGCAAGAAAGTTAAGAACAAATTCCTATTTACAATGGCGGCCAAACCCGGACGACGCTGGGCCAATTGTGCGCCGTCCTATGCATGCACCAGTCGCCTGTGAGAAGTGGACCAGCAGAAGGTGGTATCTAACCTGATTCACACGGTGAACAAGAGGTGCTACATCATTCTCACTGATGTGTGTGTGTGTGAGACAGGATCCTGGTGCACCTGAGTAGGGGCGGGGCCGAGGTCCAGATGTACGCCCCTGACGTGTCCCAGATGCATGTCATCGACCACGGGAAGGGAGTGCCAGRTGAGAACGAGTCCAGGAACGTCTTATCAGAGTCCGCACGCATCGCTAGGGGCAACATCACAGATCTCGCCAAACTCAGCGTCGGCGACCATGATGCCATCATCTTCCCAGGGGGCTTTGGGGCGGCAAAAAACCTGTAGGTGGAACAGCGTTGTCATACCACATTGTTTAAAAAAAAAAACGTTAATTCATATCATTCATGTTAAGTATACCTGCTGTACAAACACATTGATCTTCTGCATGGGCATCTCAGTGTTTCTCTCTCTGTACTTCTCAGACGGATCTGTTTTGCTTGTCTTGAGGCGCAGGTGTATGTATCTCTCTGTACTTCTCTGACGGATCTGTTTTGCTTGTCTTGTGTGGCAGGTCGACGTTTCTCTCTGTACTTCTCAGACGGATCTGTTTTGCTTGTCTTGTGTGGCAGGTCGACGTTTCTCTCTGTACTTCTCAGACGGATCTGTTTTGCTTGTCTTGTGTGGCAGGTCGACTTTTGCCGTGGACGGTCCAGACTGCAAGATCAACACAGATGTGGAGCGTGTCCTGAAGGACTTTCATAAGGCAGGCAAACCTATCGGGTCAGTGCTGTCGTCGTGTGTAATACTGTGCTTGTTGGGGATTGAGCTCGGGTTAACCAGAACAAAAATATTGTGTAATCTGATCAGATGCTTGATTATATTTACGTAGTCTGTCCAAGAGCGACTAGGGATTGAGTGCCCCTTGTAATGAATACATTTTGGGTGTATCTCAATAGTTTTAAAGTGGCTTCATATTCTTGTATCCTTTTCTTCCATTCACACTCATTTGAAGTTAAACAGTATTGGAAAGCAATCAGATGGATGCCTGTAACAGGGATTTGCTTTCACATGCCCACATCTTTCACGGCATCAGGATAGATGAAGGAAAGGTGTTTTAGAAAACTAACATCTACTATCAGTTTGTGTTCTAGGTTAAGATGAGAGGATTCTAGTATCAGTTTGTGTTCTAGGTTAAGATGAGAGGATTCTACTTTCCGTTTGTGTTCTAGGTTAAGATGAAGGATTCTAGTATCTACTATAGACCTCGAGACACCAGAACATCACATTCATCACTAATAAGGTCTTCAATCAGCCTGAATTGACCTAGAGACACCAGAACATCACATTCATCACCAATACGGTCTTCAATCAGCCTGAATTGACCTAGAGACACCAGAACATTAKATTTTAAGAACATTTTGAAGATTGTTCCAGAAATATGGTGCAAAAATACTAAAATCTGAATGATCTAACTGATGAGTTACCCATCCCTGAGACCAGGTGTGGGTTTGCTTTTTGTGTCATGAAAAGCTCTGCATAGTGGCACTAGCTAGCACAGCCACAAAGTCATACAATCTGATTTTAAACCTGCTAGCCTTAACCACACTGCTAGCCTTAACCACACTGCTAGCCTTAACCACACTGCTAGCCTTAACCACACAGTGTGGTTAGGACTAGAGTGTGGTTAAGGCTAGCAGTGTGGTTAAGGCTAGCAGTGTGGTTAAGGCTAGGTCTAAGCAGTGTGGTTAAGGCTAGAGTGTGGTTAAGGCTAGCAGTGTGGTTAAGGCTAGCAGTGTGGTTAAGGCTAGCCGTGTGGTTAAGGTATAGCCAGTGTGGTTAAGGCTAGCAGTGTGGTTTAGGCTAGCCAGTGTGTTTAAGGCTAGCGTGTGTTAAGGCTAGCAGTGTGGTTAAGGTTAGCTCGTGTGGTTAGGCTAGCAGTGTGGTTAAGCTAGCCGTGTGGTTAAGGCTAGCAGTGGTGGTTAAGGCTAGCAGTGTGGTTAAGGCTAGCCGTGTGGTTAAGGCTAGCAGTGTGGTTAAGGCTGCGTGGTGGTTAAGGCTAGCAGTGTGGTAAGGCTAGCCGTGTGGTTAAGGCTAGCAGTGTGGTTTAAGGCTAGCCGTGTGGTTAAGGTAGCAGTGTGGTTAAGGCTAGCAGTGTGGTTAAGGCTAGCAGTGTGGTTAAGGCTAGCGTGTGGTTAGGCTAGCAAGTGTGGTTAAGGCTAGCAGTGTGGTTAGGCTAGCAGTGTGGTTAAGGCTAGCAGTGTGGTTAAGGCTAGCAGTGTGGTTAAGGCTAGCAGTGTGGTTAAGGCTAGCAGTGTGGTTAAGGCTAGCAGTGGTGGTTAGCTAGCCGTTGTGGCTAAGGCTAGCAGTGTGGTTAAGGCTAGCAGTGTGGTTAAGGCTAGCCGTGTGGTATAAGGCTAGCAGTGTGGTTAAGGCTAGCAGTGTGGTTAAGGCTAGCAGTGTGGTTAAGGCTAGCAGTGTGGTTAAGGCTAGCAGTGTGGTTAAGGCTAGCAAGTGTGGTTAAGGCTAGCAGTGTGGTTAGGCTAGCAGTGTGGTTAAGGCTAGCAGTGTGGTTTAAGGCTAGCAGTGTGGTTAAGGCTAGCAGTGTGGTATAAGGCTAGCAGTGTGGTTAAGGCTAGCAGTGTGGTTAAGGCTAGCAGTGTGGTTAAGGCTAGCAGTGTGGTTAGGCTAGCGTGTGGTTAAGGCTAGCCGTGTGGTTAAGGCTAGCGTGTGGTTAAGGCTAGCAGTGTGGTTTAAGGCTAGCAGTGTGGTTAAGCGCTAGCAGTGGTGGTTAAGGCTAGCAGTGTGGGTTAGGGCTAGCAGTGTGGTTAAGGCTAGCAGTTGTGGTTAAGGCTAGCGTGTGGTTAAGGCTAGCCGTGTGGTTAAGGCTAGCAGTGTGGTTAAGGCTAAGCCGTGTGGTTAAGGCTAGCACAGTGTGGTTAAGGCTAGCGTGTGGTTAAAGGCTAGGCCAGTGTGGTAAGGCTAGCGTGTGGTATATTAAGCTAGCAGTGTGGTTAAGGCTAGCAGTGTGGTTAAGGCATAGCAGTGTGGTTTAAGGCTAGCAGTGTGGTGGTTAAGGCTAGCAGTGTGGTTAAGGCTAGCAGTGTGGGTTTTAAGGCTAGCCGTTGTGGTAATCGATGTTAAGCAGCCGTGTGGTTAAGGCTAGCCTGTGTCTGGGTTAAGGCTAGCACGTGTGGTTAAGGCTAGCCGTGTGGTTAAGGCTAGCCGTGTGGTTAAGGCTAGCAGTGTGGTTAAGGCTAGCACGTGTGGTTAAGGCTAGCAGTTAGCACGTGTGGTTAAGGCTAGCCGTTGTGGGTAGGCTTGCTGTGTGGTTAAGGCTAGCGTGTGGTTAGTATGGTAGCAGTGTGGTTAAGGCTAGCAGTGTGGTTTAAGGCTAGCCAGTGTGGTTAGGCTAGCCGTGTGGTTAAGGCTAGCAGTGTGGTAAGGCTAGCAGTGTGGTTTTAAGGCTAGCGTGTGGTTAGGTTAGCCGTGTGGTTAAGGCTAGCCGTTGGTTAAGGCTAGCCGGTGTTATAAGGTAGCAGTGTGGTTAAGGCTAGCCAGTGTGGTTAAGGCTATAGCGTGTGGTGCTGGTTAAGGCTAGCCGTGTGGTTAAGGCTAGCCGTGTGGTTAAGGATAGCCCGTGTGGTTGGCTACGCGCGTGGGTTAAGGAGCTATAGCG
>NW_019942892.1:114653-130673 GCF_002910315.2 Salvelinus sp. IW2-2015 | reverse complement strand
AAGGCTACCGGTGGTTAAGGCTAGCCGTGTGGTTAGGCTAGCCGTGTGGTTAAGGCTAGCGATCAGTGGTTAAGGCTAGCAGTGCTGCGTGTGGTTAAGGCTAGCAGTGTGGTTAAGGCTAGCAGTGTGGTTAAGGCTAGCCGTTGGTAAGGTCTAGCCGGTGTTAAGGCTAGCAGTGTGGTTAAGGCTAGCCTGTGTGGTTAAGTAGCCGAAGTGTGGTTAAGGCTAGCCGTGTGGTAAGGCTAGCGTGTGGTTAAGGTCTAGCAGTGTGGTTAAGGCTAGGAGTGTGGTTAAGGCTAGCAGTGTGGTTAAGGCTAGCCGTGTGGTTAAGGCTAGCAGTGTGGTTAAGGCTAGCGTGTGGTAAGGCTAGCCGTGTGGTTAAGGCTAGCGCTTGTGGTTAAGGCTAGCCGTGTGGTTAAGGCTAGCCGTGTGGTTAAGGCTAGCCGTGTGGTTAAGGCTAGGCGTGTGGTTAAGGCTAGCCAGTGTGCGTTAAGGCTAGCAGTGTGGTTAAGGCTAGCAGTGTGGTTAAGGCTAGCGGTGTGGTTAAGGCTAGCCGTGTGGTTAAGGCTAGCCGTGTGTTTAAGGCTAGCAGTGTGGTTAAGTTGCTAAGGTTACGCGTGGTTAAGGCTAGCCGTGTGGTTAAGGCTAGCCGTGTGGTTAAGGCTAGCAGTGTGGTTAAGGCTAGCAGTGTGGTTAAGGCTAGCAGTGTGGTTAAGGCTAGCAGTGTGGTTAAGGCTAGCCGTGTGGTTAAGGCTAGCCGTGTGGTTAAGGCTAGCCGTGTGGTTAAGGCTAGCAGTGTTGGTTAAGGCTAGCAGTGTGGTTAAGGCTAGGCGTGTGGTTAAGGCTAGCAGTGTGGTTAAGGGCTAGCCGTGTGGTTAAGGCTAGCCGTGTGTTAAGGCTAGCGTGTGGTTAAGGTTAGCCGTGTGGTTAAGCTAGCCGTCTGTGGTTAAGAGCTAGCAGTGTGGTTAAGGCTAGCAGTGTGGTTAAGGCTAGCAGTTGTGGTTAAGGCTAGCAGTGTGGTTAAGGCTAGCCGTGTGGTTAAGGCGGTTAAGAGCCGTGCTGGTTAAGGTTAGCCGTGTGGTTAAGGCTAGCCGTGTGTTAAGGCTACCGCTAGCCTTAACCACACTGCTAGCCTTAACCACACGGCTAGCCTTAACCACCAAATGACCAAAAAGGCATTTTTTATGTTTTTAAACTGCGTATAGTAGCTCATATGCCTAAAGGTTAGTAATGATGTTAGGTAAAGTGGGAGTTTTTGTAAAAAGTATTTATAAATTAAAACATATCAATGTATCCACCTATGTGACATCAGAGGGCCAACCTCTAAACTCAGCTGGTCACATGGAATTAGTACATTGTCCTAACCTGGCTATATTTAACCTAGGTTGTGCTGTATCTCTCCTGTGTTGGCTGCCAAGCTGCTTCCTGGGGTAGAGGTGACGGTGGGGCACGAAGAGGAGAAGGGGGGCAAGTGGCCCTATGCTGGCACTGCTGGGGCTATTAAGGCTCTGGGAGCCAAGCACATCGTCAAGGAGGTCACCATATCCTTTCACATGATGGATTATAAATACTGAACACAAATATAGACGCGACATGCAACATACTCTAGTTACAGTTGAAATAATGAAATCAGTGAACTAAAATACATTAATTAGGCCCTAATCTATGGATTTCATATGCCTGGGAATACAGATATGAGTCGATCAGGCTGTTGATTGTCGCCTGTGGAATGTTGTCCCATTCCTCTTCAATGGCTGTGCGAAGTTACTGGATATTGGCGGCTACTTGAACATGCTATCGTACACGTCGATCCAGAGCATCCCAAACATGCTCCATAGGTGATATGTCTGGTGAGTATGCAGGCCATGGAAGAACTGGGACATTTTCAGCTTCCAGGAATTGTGTCCAGGAATTGTGTACTGATCGTTGAGACATGAGGCCATACTGAAACATGAGGTGATGGTGATTTGTGAATGGCACAACAATGGGCGCAGGATTTTGTCACAGTGCATTCAAATTGCCACCGATAAAATGCAATTGTGTTTGTTGTCCATAGCTTATGCCTGCTCATACTGTTCACATCAGCAATTAAACACTTTACATATTGTGTTTTATATTTTGGTTTAGTTTAATATTTTTCTTTTGTCCTCTAACTCAGTTGCAATAGTGGGTTAAACTCCCATATGTTATAAATGTATTTATATAACTAGGTAAGTCAGTTAAGAGCAAGTTTTTATTTACAATGACGGTCTAGGAACAGTGGGTTAACTGCCTTGTTCAGGGGCAGAACGACAGATTTTTACCTTGTCAGCTCGAGGATTCAATCCAGCAACCTTTTGGTTACTGGCCCAACGCTCTAACCACTAGGCTACCTGCCGCTCCAATTGTAAGTATGTTAAATACTACATGATAAGAGCGTCTGCTAAATGACTTAAATGTAAATGTAAACATTTGTCAAAGGCAATGTGAAAAGTATGTTACAAAGTTACTGCACCCAGCTGAAAGTGAATATGTAATTGAAGCTTTGCTGTTTTGATGTGTGCTTTTGATTAGCTTCTGTATCCCTGTCTCTCTGTGTGTGACCCTTGACCCTGAGTGTCATCACGAGGCCCATGTAGACCAGAAGAACAAGGTGGTGACATCACCAGCCTTCATGTGTGAGACCCAGCTGCACCTGATCTTCGACGGCATCGGAGCCATGGTAACCAACGTCCTCAAACTCAGTGGAAAGTGAAAGAGCAGAACACACAACAGTAGTTTATAACTAAACATTATACCAAATAGCAATGTTGTCCAACACAAATCCACTTCACCACTAAACTATATCTAAGGAGTGTGCTCGTTATGTTGTTTTACAGCTCTCAACACAGTATTCGTCAAAAGCTTTAGATTTTATTAAATGTGCCAGTATTCAATATAAGTAATTATTTTGTATGTTTTTGCTGGACATCTAGAGAATATTAATTTATTATAATAATAAACTATTTTATTCTGCTAACTGCATACAGGTACATTTCCCTGTTATAGGAATGGAATGGAATTCTAGAGTTGTAATTTAGAGAAGCGCTACTAGTTCCTGTATTGTCCAGCAGAGGGCGCTAACAGGCCATTGGCCACTCGGTTCCAATGCAAACGTGTTGAGATTCCTCTCTCTCTCATTCAAAGATTCAGAGCAGGTGTAAGAATGTATTAACTTTAAAATCATCTGTGTTTCTAGGCGAATAAGCTATAAATATCTCAACTGCTGAAATCAGATTTTTTTTTTAAGTATTTCATTCAGACTTGGAGAGGACTTGCACTAAGGAAAGGCAGTGTTTAGGGAATGGCTTTGTTTACCTGGAGTCGTGCATATTGTCATTTAACTCATGTCTGTTGAATAAAGAGATGTCGTCAGTGTACTCATGTTTTATTTATTTAACCTTTATTTAACTAGGCAAGTCAGTTAAGAACACATTCTTATTTACAATGACGGCCTACCAAGAGGCCTCCTGCAGGGACGGGGGCTGGGATTAAAAATAAAAAATAAATATAGGACAAAACACACATCACGACAAGAGAGACAACACTACATAAAGAGAGACCTAAGACAACAACACAGCATGGAAGCAACACAACATGGTAGCAGCACAAAACATGGTACAAACATTTGGCATAGTCAACAGCACAAAATTTAAGTGACAACAATACATTACACAAAGCAGCCACAACTGTCAGTAAGAGTGTCAATGATTGATTCTTTGAATGAAGAGATTGAGATAAAACTGTCCAGTTTGAGTGTTTGTTGCAGCTCGTTCCAGTCGTTAGCTGCAGCAAACTGAAAAGAGGAGCGACCCAGGGATGTGTGTGCTTTGGGGATCTTTAACAGAATATGACTGGCAGAACGGGTGTTGTATGTGGAGGATGAGGGCTGCAGTAGATATCTCAGATAGGGGGGAGTGAGGCCTAAGAGGGTTTTGTAAATAAGCATCAACCAGTGGGTCTTGCGACGGGTATACAGAGATGACCAGTTTACAGAGGAGTATAGAGTGCAGTGATGTGTCCTATAAGGACCATTGGTGGCAAATCTGATGGCCGAATGGAACATCTAGCCGCTCGAGAGCACCCTTACCTGCCGATCTATAAATTATGTCTCTGTAATCTAGCATGGGTTGGATGGTCATCTGAATCAGGGTTAGTTTGGCAGCTGGGGGCGATTACGATAGAGGAACCCAAGTCTAGATTTAACTTTAGCCTGCAGCTTTGATATGTGCTGAGAAGAATAGTGTACCATCTAGCCATACTCCCAAGTATCTGTATGAGGTGACTACCTCAAGCTCTAAACCCTCAGAGGTGGTAATAACACCTGTGGGAAGAGGGGCATTCTTCTTACCAAACCACATGACCTTTGTTTTGGAGGTGTTAAGAACAAGGTTAAGGGCAGAGAAAGCTTGTTGGACAATAACAAAGCTCTGTTGTAGAGCATTTAACACAAATTCTGGGGAGGGGCCAGCTGAGTATAAGACTGTCATCTGCATATGAATGGATGAGAGAGTTTCCTACTGCCTGAACTATCTTGTTGATGTAAATTGAGAAGAGCGTGGGGCCTAGGATCGAGCCTTGGGGTACTCCCTTGGTGACAGGCAGTGGCTGAGACAGCAGATGTTCTGACTTTATACACTGCACTCTTTTGAGAGGAACGTAGTTAGCAAACCAGGCCAATGACTCCTCAGAGACACCAATACTCCTTAGCCGGGCCACAAGAATGGAATGTTGTACTGTATCAAAAGCTTTGGCCAAGTCAATAAAAATAGCAGCAAAACATTGCTTAGAATCTATGGCAATGGTGACATCATTGAGGACCTTTAAGGTTGCAGTGACACATCCATAACCTGAGCGGAAACCAGATTGCATACCAGTGAGAATACTATAGACATTAAGAAAGCCAGTCAGTTGATTATTGAGTTTTTACAACACTTTTGATAAACAGGGCAAAATAGAAATAGGTCTATAACAGGATCCGCTTGATCTCCCCCTTCAAGTAAAGGACGAACCGTGGCTGCCTTCCAAGCAATGGGAACCTCCCCAGAGAGGAGAGACAGGTTTAAAAGGTCAGAGATAGGCTTGGTGATGATAGGGGCAGCAACCTTAAAGAAGAAAGGGTTTAAACCATCTGACCCAAATGTTTTTTGGGGGGTCAAGTTTAAGGAGCTCCTTTAGCACCTCGGACTCGGTGACTGACTGCAGGGAGAAACTTTGTAGCGGGGCAGGGGAAAAAGAGGGAGGAGCATCGGGGATAGTTGCATTAGAAGGGGTGGGAGATGAGGAAATGTTGGATGGGCAAGGAGGCATGGCTGAGTCAAATAGGAATCCTAACTTAATGAAGTGGTGATTAAAGAGCTCAGCCATGTGCTTCTTGTCAGTAACAACCACATCATCAACATTAAGGGAGATGGGCAGCTGTGAGGAGGAGGGTTTATTCTCCAGGTCTTTAACCGTTTTCCAGAACTTCTTGGGGTTAGACCCACAGAGAGAACTGCTCCTTAATGTAACTAACTTGGTCTTCCGAATAGCCTGAGTGCACTTATTTCTCATTTGCCTGAACGAGAGCCAGTCAGCCTGAGTATGCATGTGCTGAGCCATTCGCCAAATGCAATTCTTGATGTTGAGTAACTGCAAGATCACGGTCGAACCAGGGGCTGAACCTGTTTTGAATTCTAATTTTCTTTATTGGGGCGTGTTTGTTAACAATACCACAAAAAAAATCAAAAAAGAAGGTCCAAGCGTCTTGGATAGAGGGGATCAAGCTGATTCTAAACCATTTTACAGAGATCAGTTCATGAAAGAAGGCTTGTTCATTCAAAAATTTTAGCAACCGTCTATGACAAATCAGGACAGGTCGTCTCACTGAGCAGCCATTATGAACACAGGCTGTAAAACAGTGATCACTAAGGTCATTACAGAAAACACCAGACTGATACCTATCAGGATTATTTGTGAGGATAACATCAAGGAGAGTAGCCTTTTCTGGGTGTTTGGAGTCATACCTTGGTAATACTCTGAGAAAGATTTGAGGAATCGACTTTGCTTTAGGACTTGGTAAAGTGGTTTAAGCATGTCCTAGTTTAGGTCACCAAGCAGGACAAATTCAGACCAAGTGTAGGGGGCCAGGAGAGATCTTAGGGCAGGTAGGGTACAGGCTGGTGCTGGAGGACGATAGCACTAAGCAACAGTCAAGAAAGAGCTATTTGAAAGTTTAATGCTTAAAACCAGCAAATCAAATCGACAGACTTGGTGGAGATAACCGAGCACTGAAGGTGATCCTTGGTAGTGATTGCCACTCCCCCACCTTTGGAAGATCTGTCTTGCCGAAAAAGGTTATAACCAGAAAGGTTAACATTAGTTTTCAAAACACTCTTCCTTAACCACGTCTCAGTAGTAAAGACGTGTCAGTGAACTCAGCTCTCTGGACTTCGGTATTTTTTTGTATTTTATTAGGATCCCATTAGCTGTTGCTAAAGCAGCAGCTACTCTTCCTGGGGTTCCACACAAAACACGAAACATGATACAGAATGACATAATACAAAACATTAGACAAGAACAGCTCAAGGACAGAACTACATACATTTTTAAAAAGGCACACGTAGCCTACATATCAATACATACACTCAAACTATCTCGGTCAAATAGGGTTGAGGCGTTGTGAGGTGTTGCTTTATCTGTTTGTTGAAGCCAGGTTTGCTGTTTATTTGAGCAATATGAGATGGAAGGAAGTTCCATGCAATAAGGGTTCTATATAATACTGTACGCTTTCTTGAATTTGTTCTGGATTTGGGGACTGTGAAAAGACCCCTGGTGGCATGTCTGGTGGGGTAAGTGTGTGTGTCAGAGCTGTGTGTAAGTTGACGATGCAAACAATTTGGGATTTTCAACACATTAATGTTTCTTATAAAAAGAAGTGATGCAGTCAGTCTCTCAACTCTTTGCCAAGACAGACTGGCAGCATAATATTTATATCAGCCCTCTGATTACAATGAAGAGCAAGACGTCCCGCTGCTCTGTTCTGGGCCAGCTGCAGCTTTCCTTGCAGCACTGGACCACACGACTGGACAATAATCAAGATTAGACAAAACTAGAGCCTGCAGAACTTGCTTTGTGAAGTGTGGTGTCAAAAAAGCAGAGCATCTCTTTATTACGGCCAGACCTCTCCCCATCTTTACAAACATTGATTCTATATGTTTTGACCATGACAGTTTACAATCTAAGGTAACGCCAAGTAATTTGGTCTCCTTAACTTGCCACACCATTCATTATCAGATTCAGCTTAAGGTCTAGAATTTAAGGAAAGATTTTGAAAAAAGAGATGTCGTCAGTGAAAGTCATATCTGTGGAATAAAGGCAGCAGCTACCAGCAAAATTAAGGACGTTTATACAATTTTAAATACATTACAACACATTCACATATTTCACAATACACTGTGTGCCCTCAAGCCCCTACTCCACCACTACCACATATCTACAGTACAAAATCTGTGTGTACGTGTGTGTATAGTGCGTATGTTATCGTGTGTGTGTGTCTGCCTATGTTTGTGTTGCTTCACAGTCCCTGCTGTTCCAGAAGGTGTATTTTTATCTGTTTTTAAAAATCTAATTCTACTGTTTGCACTGGTTACTTGATGTGGAATAGAGTTCCATGTAGTCATGGCTCGATGAAGTACTGTGTGCCTCCCATAGTCTGTTCTGGACGTGGGGACTTTGAAGAGACCTCTGGTGGCATGTCTTGTGGGGTATGTATGGGTGTCCGAGCTGTGTGCCAGTAGTTTAGACAGACAGCTCTGTGCATTCAACATGTCAATACCTCTCATAAATACAAGTAGTGATGAAGTCAATCTCTCCTACACTTTGAGCCAGGAGAGATTGACATGCAAAAATGTCAACTGCATTCATCACCTGCCTTGTTGATAGTGCTGTTAAGAAGGTAGAGCAGCGCTTTATTATAGACAGACTTCTGCCCATCTTAGCTACTGTTGTATCAATATGTTTTCACCATGACACCATGACAATCCAGAGTTACTCCAAGCAGTTTAGTCACCTCAACTTGCTCAATTTCCACATTTTTTAGTTGAGGTTTAGGGTTTAGTGAATTATTTGTGCCAAATACAATGCTTTTAGTTTTAGAAATATTTAGGGTTAACCTATACCTTGCCACCCACTCTGAAACTAACTGCAGGTCTTTGTTCTGTGTTGCAGTCATTTCAGTCGCTGTAGTAGCTGACATGTATAGTGTGAGTCATCCACATACATAGACACACTGGCTTTACTCAAAGCCAGCTGCTCTGGGGAATTCCCGATTCTACCTTGATTATGTTGGAGAGGCTTCCATTAAAGAACACCCTGGCATTTCTATATTTTCTGTAGATGTTATAACCATGTATTGCTACCACTCTATCATCAAAGGTATTGTCTAAGTGAGTTTCAGAGATAGTCAGAATATGAATGTCATCTGTTACTAGTAAATTATTGATTTCATGAACCTTGTTTCTTAAGCTTCGTATGTTAACGTGGGCTATTTTCAGCACTTTTCTTCTGGGATGCTTACTTGTTTTCATTACTTTACTGGGAAGCGAAGCAGCAGTAGATATGCTCATGTTATTATGTTAGTGCAGGGTGAGCTGCACACAGTGGTCTTCCTCCTAGGGCACACCGCCTCAGTGATAACAGCATAAATCTCATAGCGGAGTTATAGTGGATTCATAGCGGAGTCATAGCGGATTCATAGTGGAGTCATAGCAAATTCATAGCGGAGTCATAGCGGACTCATAGCGGAGTCATAGCGGAGTCATAGCAAATTCATAGCGGAGTCATAGCAGAGTCATAGCGGATTCATAGCGGATTCATAGCGGACTCATAGCGGAGTCATAGTGGAGTCATAGCAAATTCATAGCGGAGTCATAGCAGAGTCATAGCGGACTCATAGCGGATTCATAGCAGACTCATAATGGAGTTATAGCGGATTCATAGCGGAGTCATAGCGGACTCATAGCGGAGTCATAGTGGAGTCATAGCAAATTCATAGCGGAGTCATAGCAGAGTCATAGCGGATTCATAGCGGATTCATAGCAGACTCATAATGGAGTTATAGCGGATTCATAGCGGAGTCATAGCCGACTCATAGCCGACTCATAGCGAAGCATATTTATGTAAGCTTGCGAGATCAGTGTGGTAACACGAGGCTAAGTCGTAGTATCAAGTAGGGTATAAATCGTGGTCTTGGAATTAAGTGTGGCCTGAGTACACAGATGCTCTGTTTATTACATACCCTGTTGTCTTGTCTTTGGCATCATTAAAAGTGAATACTGTTATTTTATCAAATCAATTTTCTGTAATTATCATTTCGTGATTAAGCTAATCATGTAAATGTAATTAACTAGGAAATCGAGGCGCCGCGGAAAATCTTCAGATTACGAAAGTTATAATTTTCCGAATATAACTCTTCAGATATTTTAATATCTGATCAATTAGTCTTCTATTAATGAATTATTCTTTACCTCATGTCAGTCTCATTCCAAACATCGTAAATTGTTGGTTATCTGCACGAACCCAGCCTTTACTATGAATCATCCATACACCAATTGGCTTAATCATTTATTTACTAACTAACTAACTAAATAATCACAGAAATGCATAAACAAACAAACAGTAGATACGTTACTAACAAATGATAGGGAAGATTCCCTAGTGGGCCAAGCTGATATGACGGCTTGGTGGACAAAGGGAAGTGGGTGTGGCCTGAGAACACGAGGGAAAGACAAAAGGGATCACTACACACAGTTGATAATAATGTTCATTGAAATGCTAATCCTTTGCACATGAACACTCACTCATTCGGGAATAATTGCAATCAATATATATTTACGCCATGTGTCGTCGTGATCTCTGTTGGAATCGTCAGTCCGTCTGCTGGAGAGTTCATCCGAGTCTCTTTCTGCTTCCCTGAAGATCAAAGTCTTTCGTGGTTAGAATAGATACTTCAGTGTACCATTCAGAAATGTTCTCATAGAATAGATGTTTTGGCGGTTGTCGGTATTCGCATCCCAGTTTTACACCATTTCTAGCTGCAGACATGTAATTAGTATCTAAGATTTGCTCTTATTCTGTAGGGATCGATAGTCTCAGAGTTTAACCATTCCCAGTAGCCAATGCTCCACGTGGTATGGTTTGGAATTCAATAACTCTAGGCAATCACACCTCACGCTGTGGGTTTTGCTCAGTCTAAACTATTCGCAATCACAGCTCACGCTGTGGGTTTGCTCAGTCTAAACTATTCGCAATCACAGCTCACGCTGTGGGTTTGCTCAGTCCTGGTTCTCAAACCTCAGGTATGCAAGGTATGCGTGGTCTGAAGAGGATTTCCTCAGGAGGGTTTTTTATTCGTAACAATAGAAAAGGTGGTTCTATGACGTGTGATCATGTCTGTGCTCACGGGGGCGGGCTAATGACTTAGTTAAATTTGAAAGGGAATACAATTCTCTCACATTAAAGGTTTAACATCACATTACGTAATTTCACAAATAGTTTCATCTTTACTCATTCATTTTATACAAGATTTAGATGCAAACCCCATAATTGAGAAATGTACACATTCAGAGATATAGTCATGTGTGTTTCCTGTCCTTTGTGAGGTCACCAAATGAAACACACTCGTCATACCCGTCCTTTAAGTGTCCACGGAACATTCCCACCTTCTCACAAGTGGACATATTGTTTCAAATTCCCATTTTGGGAATTTAGGAGTTTGCCACGTGAAATCATTTGTTCTCTCTGTGGTCTCTCTCTCTGCATGACCAGGGGGAGAGAGTCTCCGCCAGGAATTTATGGCCTGAGATAACAGAACATGGGTGTAGGAGAGAGTGAGAGAGAGGGGGAAGCCACGATCTATACCCAGAAAGGGCCACGTCATGACACTTGGTTGACAACTTTTCCATCTAAATTAATCTTTATCAGGTCCAGTAATGTATTGGTGCATAAATGGAGGGAATGGATTATCTGATTGTGCAGAGGGATGATGAGCCGCGCCGGTATCCCTGAGAGGGTTGCAGCTGCTGCTGGGCTGTCCTTCTATCCTTTGATGCGTCACCAGTGATTGACAGGGGGTCACTCTCTGGAGGAGGCTCTAGTGGACTCCTCAAGGACCTATGAAGAGAGAGATAGGTCAAAGTGGACTCATCAAGGACCTATGAAGAGAGAGAGAGGTCAGAGTGGACTCCTCAAGGACCTGTGAAAAGAGAGAGTTCAGAGTGGACTCCTCAAGGGCCTGTGAAAGGAGAGAGAGGTCAGAGTGGACTCCCCAAGGACCTGTGAAGAGAGAGAGGCCAGAGTGGACTCCTCAAGGACCTATGAAGAGAAGAGATGTCCAGAGTGGACTCCTCAAGGACCTATGAAGAGAGAGAGGTTAGAGTGGATTCCTCAAGGACCTTTGAAGAGAGAGAGAGAGGTCAGAGTGGACTCCTCAAGGACCTATGAAGAGAAAGAGGTCAGATGGATTCCCTCAATGGACCTATGAAGAAGGAGAGAGGTTACGAGGTGGACTTCCTCAAGGACCTTTGAAGAGAGAGAGAGAGGTCAGAGTGGACTCCTCAAGGACCTATGAGAGAGAGAGAAGATTCAGAGTGGGCTCCTCAAGGACCTATGAAGAGAGAGAGAGGTCAGAGTGGACTTCCTCAAGGACACTTTGAAGGAGAAGAGGAGGATCAGAGTGGGCTCCTCAAGGACCTTTGAAGAGAGAGAGAGAGTCAGAAAGTGGACTCCTCAAGGACCTTTGAAGAGAGAGAAGTCAGAAGTGGACTCCTCAAGGACCTATGAAGGAGAGAGAGGTCAGAGTGGACTCCTCAAGGACCTATGAAGAGAGAAGATCAGAGGCGGGACTCCTCAAGGACCTGTTTGAATGAAAAAAGGAGGAAAGTTTAGAGTGGACTCCTCAAGGACCTATGAAGAGAAAGAGAGAGATCGGTGGACTCTCTCAAGGACTCTATGAAGAGAGAGAAGGACGAGAGTCAGAGTGGACTCCTCAAGGACCTATGAAGAGGAGAGAGGAGTTCAGAGTGGACTCCTCAAGGGCTTGAAAGAGAGGAGAGGGTCAGAGTGGACCCTCAAGGACTATGAAGAGAGAGAGAGGTCAGAGGTGGACTCCTCAAGGACCTATGAAGAGAAAGAGGTCAGAAGTGGATTCCTCAAGGACCTATGAAGAGAGAGAGGTTAGAGTGGTCCTCAAGGACCTTTGAAGAGAGAGAGAGAGAGGTCAGAGTGGACTCCTCAAGACCTATGAAGAGAAGAGAGGTCAGAGTGGATCCCTCAAGGACCTATGAAGAGAGAAAGAGTTAGAGTGGATTCCTCAAGGACCTTTGAAGAGAGAGAGAGGTCAGAGTGGACTCCTCAAGGACCTATGAAGAGAGAGAGAGATCAGAGTGGGCTCTCAAGGACCTATGAGAGAGAGAGAGGTAGAGTGGACTCCTCAAGGACCTATGAAGAGAGAGAGAGTGTCAGAGTGGACTCCTCAAGGATCTATGAAGAAGGAGAGAGACGGTGGACTTCTAAGGATCTATGAATGAGAGAGAGAGAGAGGGAGAGAGGTCAGAGTGGACTCCTCAAGACCTATGAGAGAGAGAGAGGTCAGAGTGGGACTCCTCAAGGGCCTATGAAAGAGGAGAGAGTCAGAGTTGGACTCCTCCAAGGACCTTATGAAGAGGAGAGAGAGGTCAGAAGTGGACTCCTCAGGATCTATGAGAGAGAGAGAGGTCAGAAGATGACTCCTCAAGGATCTATTGAAGACGAGAGAGAGATCAGAGTGGACTCCTCAAGGACCTATGAAGAGAGAGAGAGGTCAGAGTGGACTCCTCAAGGACCTATGAAGAGAGAGAGAGATCAGAGTGGACTCCTCAAGGACCTATGAAGAGAGAGAGGTCAGAGTGGACTCCTCAAGGATCTATGAAGAGAGAGAGAGAGGTCAGAGTGGACTCCTCAAGGACCTATGGAGAGAGGGAGAGAGATCAGAGTGGACTCCTCAAAGGCCTTTGAAGAGAGAGAGAGATCAGAGTGGGCTCCTCAACCCTCGCCACCGTGAGTGCACCCCTCAACCAGCGCATCTTGTTCTGCACCAACTCTTCATATAACATCTCAGTCCTTCTATTGAAAGAGTCACATCATTACTTACTAACTTTCTTTGTATGGATTCCTGAAACTGTTAGGGGCAAATGGATCATTTTATATATTTGTGATTCATTTATCACATCTTAACCTTTCGCACTTTATAATAATTACCGTGATGCTGTCTGTCATCCGTGGTACTGCCTTCTACTGTCTGGCTGTTGATTATTGGTTATTGATCACCATCCTCATCCCTGACAACACAGCCAATAAATCTTATTGACGTGGTTTGTTTGTTGTTCGTGTAGATGGAGAAAGTGGTCATTGAGGGTCGCGACCCTAAGTTCAGAGGTCATTTCTGTGACATGCCTGTCATTGTTTTGGGTGCTGTCCAGCTGGTCACTAGGTCAGCAGTGTTCGGCCACTGTTTCTTAACCTTGGTCCTCTAACGTTACACATTTCTACCTATTCTATGAAGCACCTCTCAAGGTAGGAGTCTAACCAGCAATTATAACAGCTATCTTAAAAAAAAAACTTATTAGCATATTCATTTATTAACTTAAAAAAATATATAGCAAGGTATAATAACAAGCAATTAGATTAGATTAGAGCATCACTGACGTCAGTTCCATAAACAAGAAATCAATCAATCAAAGCAACAGAAACACCTTGGTCAACTCATTTATCATCAGGATTTTAAAATGCCCTCTTGCCAACCAGAGAATTCAAACGGAATGAATGTTATAAGTGAATCCCGAAAAATGTGAAGCGGGAAAAAAATGAAAGCTGGATTTTCCTAATTCCGTGGAGACCCGAGGAATGTGGCATCGCATTCTTTTATACATTAGCAATGAAGTTAGGTAAGTTGGAACCTCGGTGTAGTAAACAAACCGGTAGTAATGAATTGATCTACAGGACTTTAATGTTGCCATCATGAACAGATGCATTTTGGGTATCTCACAATACATCTAAAGGAGTCCTGTGAGGCCCGTTTTCAGACCAGAACATCTATTTATTCTGTTCCCATGAGCCCTGGTCTATGGAAGGGCATTCTCTTTATCAACCCTGCAGAGCTAGGAAAACAAGACCCTGGGTCCAGCCAATTTGTTCAGACAAATGTGGGGATTTGGGGCCACCGTGGGCTTCGCAGGGACGAGTGCTTAGTGTTTGTGTGCCAAGCACCCCCACCCCCTGATCCACCAAAGCCAGTCCATTCACCATGCCCTTTGTCTGTCCGGGTGGGTTAAAACTTGAACCTGACTACGGCTACGGAGTACGGACCCAACCTGTGCCACGACGGTGTAAAGGATTTCCTGGTTTTCTCCTATTACCTCTCTCTCTTACTCTCTCTCTCACTCAATTGAGTTGGCTGGGTTGGTTGGTGTCTGCTAGTGGGGGTGTCCAATCTAGGGGTCTGTTGGTGTCTCTTAGTGGGGGTGTCCACTCTAGGGGTTGGTTGGTATCTGCTAGTGGGGGTGTCCACTCTAGGGGTCGGTTGGTGTCTGCTAGTGGGGGTGTCCACTCTAGGGGTTGGTTGGTGTCTGCTAGTGGGGGTGTCCACTCTAGGGGTTGGTTGGTGTCTGCTAGTGGGGGTGTCCACTCTAGGGGTAGCCGGTAGCCTAGCTGGTTATGGGGGGGCAGGCAGGTAAGCCTAGTTGGTTAGTGGGGGGCAGAGTTAGCCTAGTGGTTACAGGGGGGGCAGCAGTTAGCCTAGTGGTTTACAGGGGGCAGCCAGGTAGCTAGTGGTTATGGGGGGCACGCAGTTAGCCTAGTGGTTAGGGGGGGGGCGGCAGGTAGCCTAGTGGTTTAGAGGGGGGCGGCAGGTAGCCTAGTGGTTAAGGGGGGGGGAGCAGGCAGGTAGCCTAGTGGTTTAGAGGGCGCTGCTAGGACGGCAGTAACCAGAAATGTTGCTTTGGTCGAATCCCCGAGCTGACAAGGTACAAATCTGTCTCGTTCTTGCCCCCTGAACAAGGCAGTTACCCACTGTTCAGACGGCTGTCATTGGTAAAATAAGAATTTGTTCTTAAACTGACTTGCCTCTAGTTCAATAAACATTCAAGGCAACTGTGCAGAAAAGACAAGGGCAATAGAAATATAATTTTTTTTAAAGGCGGAAGAGGAGAAAACAGGAAGGTGGTTATGGGCTGATAAGGTGTCCATTGGGGCTGGGGGAGGTTTGAAATCATGGAACAATACAGAGTTCGACTCAATGAATAAACCAAGCACGACACACAACAATATGCTAATGAACGCACCACTTAATGTATCAAATTTCACAACACTTTTTTCTGTTCCATCTCTTTCTGGTCTTCTTCTCCTCTCGTCTCCCTTCTCTCTCTCTCTCTCTCTCTTTATCTCTCTCTCTCTCTCTCTCTTCTCTTCTCTCTCTCTCTTCTCTTCCTCTCTCTCTTCTCTCCACTCTTCTCTCTCTCTCCTCTCTTTCACTCTCTCTTTCTACATCTCTCCTCTACTCTCTCTCTCTCTCTCTCTCTCTCTCTTCTCTCTTTCTCTCTCTCTCTCTCTCTCTCTTCACTCTCTCCTTCTTCTCTTTCTCTCTCTCCTCTCTTCTCTCTCTCGTTCTCCTACTCTCTCCTCTCCTTTCACTACTCTCTCTCTCTTCCTTCTCTCTCCTATCTCTCTCTCTCTCTCTATCTTCTTCTCTCTCCTCTCTAACCTCTCTCTCTCTTCCACCTTTTTCTCTCTCTTCCTCTCTCTCTCTTCTCTCTCTCCTCCATCTCATCTCTCTCTCTCTTTCACTCCTCTCCTCTTCCTTCTCTCCTCTCTCTCTCTCTATCTGCTCTCTCCTCTCCTCTCTAGTCCTCTCTCTCTCTCTCTCCTCTCTCTCTCTCTCTCTCTCTCTCTCTCTCTCATCTCTCTCCTCTCCTTCCTTTCACTCTCTCT
>NW_019942892.1:98477-111113 GCF_002910315.2 Salvelinus sp. IW2-2015 | reverse complement strand
CCTCTTAACATTAATACACGCTCTATCTAGATAATACACCCGTCACTGACATAACACCTCTATCTAGACATAATACACACCCCTATCTAACATTTTATTCTAGACATTGAGACACCTCTATCCTAGACATTTTAAAATCTAGACTATTAATTACAACCCTATCTTAGGAGAAGGAGAGGAGGAGAGGAGAGGATGAGGAGAGAAAAGGAGAAGGAGAGGAGACAGAGGAAGAGAGAAGGAGAGGAGAGGAGAGGAGACGTGAAGAGAGGAGAGGAAGGAGAGGAGAGAACCAGCCTTGGACTAGCGGTGTGGGTGAGTTTGAAAGTAGTGTGCGGACCGGCCATGTACCTCATCTTCCCCCGCACGCCTTTCTCTTTCCCTTTCTCTCCTGACCTGATTGCAGCCGCTCAGCCTTAAAGTCCTCCTGATCGCATGCCCATGGAGGGCTCTCCGGCCCCGCCAGAGCCCAGCCACCGATTCAGATGTCTAGAACCAGGGCTAAACACTGGGGCCTATAGGGGAAACCCTAGAGTGGAACCAAAGAGACCAACAAACCCCAGATGTGGCACCAGCAGACCACACTAGTGACACACTCAAACACAACCTAATGGAACCCCTACGCACCAACACCCCTAAGTGGACACCCCCACTAGAGACACCAATCAACCCTGAGTGGACACCACCCACTAGCAGACATCCAACAACCCCTTAGAGTTGGCACACGCCCACTAGCAGAAACCCAACCGAACCCCTAGATGTTGAACCCCCATAGCGACACCACCCACCTGCTGCCCCCCTGTAACCACTAGGCTAACTGCTGCCTCCCACTAACCACTAGGCTACCTGCCGCCCCCCTCTAACCACTAGGCTACCTGCCGCCCCAATGGCGTGGATTGATTCACCATGCAAGTCCTACATGCACCCACTCTAAAAAAAAAAATCATACAGGATGTATTCTACTGTGCTAAACACAGATATGAAAACATATCTAGTATCAAGGACAAATTAATGATATGGCCATACTAGAAGGAGACCAAAGGACAGTGAAGATCTTGTTCGCCAAAAGAGTACAAAAACATAATCAGATACCTTTAACATCTGACCAAATGACCCTCAAAAAAGTGGAGTAAAAATTGTGAGTGAAGTTTCGAACCACTCTCTCAGATTATTTTCTCTGGTATTCCAACCACCTTTTGTTTTTTGTGACTGGAAAAGAGCAGAGGAGCAGACCCAGTGTGGTTTCCTTGTCTCTTTTGTCCTGGAGGTTTTCTGATGCCAGCTTTCTCCTGTTACATTAGTGCACGTCAACACGGAGACTCACACAGACACTGCTGCTGTTACACCAACTCGTCTCTACTGAGGCTGAATCACAAATTAACCAGAGCTCTTTAATGTCCCCGGGGCAATAAGTAGATACTGATATCTCCGTTCAGATAATCTCTCGCGGACAGACCACTTAAACCATCAAACATGTGACCAAATTACATGAGATTTTAGGCCTGGGTTAACCGAGATTATTACAAGGTATAATTTACATTGAGTAACAGGGGATTATTGAGTCAACGTTATGTGTATTAGATATAAATACAGGTGTTTCCTTTTAGAGCAGCTACACGCCCTGAGAGAAATAGCATGAGAGTTTATGCAGACAACATGTTCTAATGCATTCGCTATGGTCAAGGCCCGTATGTGACCCCCACGGTCCTGTAAATTACCATGTGGAGGCCATACAGGGCAATCGGAAAGAACTCCCCACCCCTTGACTTTTTTTCACATTTTGTTACATTACAGCCTTATTCTAAAATGGATTAAAAATATATATTTTTTAAATCTCATCAATCTATCTCTTGTCTCTGACCTGATAAAGAAAAGGTCACGGACCCTTGGAGGGTGTCTCGTAAGTAGGACCAGGTCTCTCTGGGCAACTCATCTACTCATAATGCACATGAGCTGGTCAGTCTGGACCTCTGCTAGAGGTCAAAGGTCGCCATCAACATAGACAGAGAGGGGTCGAGCTCCCGTCTGTCAGTCAGAGGCTGACGCAGATGCGTCATCCATATAGAGGGCACGTTCCCCCCTCAGATTTCTCCTGTTAAAATAATACAAAGAAATATATACATTATTAATATATTGTTGTTTCTCTGTAATACTACTAACCACTTCAGTAATTTTATGATGTTGGATTTAGCTAGCTCATATAGGTTCCCAATCTCCCAATCTCATAACTAGCCACTAAGAACCCTTTTTACGCTATAAATCAAGTTAGAGTAACTAGCTAACCTAACTGTCTTAGTTGGCATGCCTGCTGGCAAGGTTGGTAGTCTTTAGAAGAGCAAGCCATAACTAAATGTACTGAATAAGACTCACATTCCTTTAAATCTTTGACCCAGATTTTATCAGAGATATAGAGAAGCATGTAAAAGAAAAAGGACTGCCGGTCAGGAGGACACAGACAGCTCAAGAGGTATGCTGAGATATGCAGAAAAATATACATATATTTTTCACAAAGAATTACACATAATGATTACGGCTCTAGATTTCAGGAGTAAGCCTGTTTCAGGTGTTTTGAGAAAATAATAAATCATCACATTTACACCCCCCGCCCCCCCCCCCCCCCCCCCCCCACCTCAGCCGTCCCTACGTACTTTGTGCCTCCTCAGATTCCAAGGTGCATGTGCCATAGGCTGAAGGTCAGCGGTCACAGCAGGAGCCTGGTCTGCGTCAGGAGAGTAGGTAAGTAGCTCGTTCTGAAGCGTCTGACTAGCCACTCTATATCGCAACACTAATGGAACCTGTGACCCCCCCTCAGCAGGAGCTGCTCTGGTCAGAGAGTAGGTAAGTACGGTCATTCGTTCTGAAGCTCTCGACTAGCCACTCCTATATTCCCCAAACACTGTGGACCCCCCCCCCCCACCCCCCCACCCACATGACCTGATGATCTCAGCCCAGATATAGGTGGTCAATCAATCGGTCACTATTCGCACTGGACTAGTATTCCTATAGGACGTCGGTTATTTAATTATTACCGCAGAATGTCTGTTTTTCCTGAGGATGATTTGGATAGATTTAGTGTTATCAAACTAACCCCTGTCATATTTTTTCTTTACTCGTTCAAAATGTCCCTTCATGACGGAAGCCTGGAGGCTCTTCTTGGCGTGAAGATATTTCAACTTGTCCAGAGATTGCCTAATATTAGCTATCAGTTCGAAAGTCCGAATATTATCAATAAGAACCATGAACTACATACAGACATTTAATTAACTGACGTATTTTGGCAAGTTATCAAGTCATTGGCACAATGTCATCCACTTAATCTTTTACAAGAGAACTTGGCACTGGTTAAGTCTGTTAGGGGAATAACCTGTGTGTAAATGTAATCTGTTGCGGTGTTTTTTTTTGTGTTATCTGTGATCGTTTTGTTTGTCTTGTGTAGTTTCTTAATCATTGTACCTAAACTGTATGTGTAAACATGTACACGCAGGGCCCAGCTGTAGAAGAGACCTTGGTCTCAGTCTGTGTTCCTTGTTGAAATAAAGGTAGAATAATGATAATAGAATCGATAAGAGTTCAATGTGTTTCCATCCCACTGGACATAAACTGGTTGAATCAACATTGTTTCAACGTAATTTGTCAACGTATTGTGACGTGGAATCTACATGGAAAATACATTGGATTTGGAAAAAAGTCATCAACGTAAACTGTTGTTTTGAGGGTGAAGTTTCAACCAAGTCTTCGTGGTAACTAATTTTCAACATAGATAAACCTTTTATGAAATATGTTGAATTTGTACATTTGAAACAATGTCCGATCTTCAACATTATATCCACTATCAAAACAATTAGTTGATCTGTCTACAGCACCTCCTACTGGAGAGTTGTTCTGTCTACAGCACCTCCTACTGGAGAGTTGATCTGTCTACAGCACCTCCTACTGGAGAGTTGATCTGTCTACAGCACCTCCTACTGGAGAGTTGNACAGCACCTCCTACTGGAGAGTTGATCTGTCTACAGCACCTCCTACTGGAGAGTTGATGTATCTACAGCACCTCCTACTGGAGAGTTGATCTATCCACAGGACCTCCTACTGGAGAGATGATCTGTCTACAGCACCTCCTACTGGAGAGTTGATGTATCTACAGCTATCCATTTGGTCTCCCATCCAGGGCTTTAACCAAGCCAAGCTTTTACATTTGGCACTGACTACTACCAATGTGCTATTGTGAGAAATGATTATTGAGAGGGACGTAGACCCCGCTCCACCTCTGGCTCACCCCACTTTGGTGGCGCCTCTGGTGCGGGGACCCTCATCCCGGACCGGGGACCCTCGCTGCCGGCCCCGGACTGGGGACTCTCGTTGCGGGCCCCGGACTGGGGACCGTCGCTGGGGGCTCCGGACTGGAGACCGTCGCTGGAGACTCCGGACTGGAGACCGTTGCTGGAGGCTCCGGACTGGAGACCGTCGTTGGAGGCTTCGTGCCATGACTCATCGCTGGAGGCTTCGTGCCATGGATCATCGCTGGAGGCTTCGTGCCATGGATCATCGCTGGAGGCTTCGTGCCATGGATCCTCACTGGAGGCTTCGTGCCATGGATCCTCACTGGAGGCTTCGTGCCATGGATCATCACTGGGCCGTGGAGACGCATTGGAGGTCTGGAGAGCAGAGCTGGCACAACCCGTCCTGGCTGGATGCTCACCCGAGCCTGGCAGCTGCGAGGCGTTGGCACAGGATGAACTGAGCTGTGAGAGCGCACCGGAGACACTGTGCGTAGAGCCGGCGCAGGATATACTGGGCCGAGGAGGCGCACTGGAGGTCTGGAGCGTAGAGCTGGCACCACCCTTCCTGGCTGGATGCCCACTAGCCCAGCCGATGCGGGGAGCTGGAATATAGCGCACCGGGCTATGAGTGCGCACTGGAGACACACTGCGCAGAGCCACATAACATGGGGCCTGACTAGTCACACTTTCCCCACGGTAAGCACGAGGAGTTGGCTCAGGTCTCCAACCTGACTCAGCCAATCTTCTCGTGTGCCCCCCAAAAATTCTCGGGCTTCCGTGCAAGCCGTGTCCCCTCGTAACGCTGGGCCCCCTTTCTAGCTTCCTCCGCCTTCCTAGCTGCTTCCACCTGTTCCCATGGGAGGCGATCCCTTCCGGCCAGGATCTCCTCCCAGGTCCAGGATCCTTTGCCGTCCAGGATGTCCTCCTATGTCCAGTCCTCCTTACCACGCTGCTTGGTCTGTTTGTGGTGGGATGTTCTGTAACGCTCGTCGGAAGGATGAGACCAAGGTGCAGCGTGGTACGTGTTCATGATATTTTCTTAAATCAGAACACTAAACAAAACAACAAAAGAACAACGAACGTCACGTTCTGTAGGCTTCACAGAGCTAACAAAAAACAACATCCCACAACCTAAGGTGGCAATACAGGCTGCCTAAGTATGATTCCCAATCAGAGACAACGATAGACAGCTGTCCCTGATTTGAGAACCAAACCCGGCCAAAACATAGAAATAAAGAAACATAGAAAACAAAGCGTAGAATGCCCACCCAAATCACACCCTGACCAAACCAAATAGAGACATAAAAAGGCTCTCTAAGGTCAGGGCGTGACAGACGGGTCATTTCAGACTGAATCGCTGAAGTAGGTAGTTGATGTAAGGACTGTGCTTTATAGCGCTGAATGTTTTCATGTCAAATTATTTTTGTTTTTTGTTTATTACGTGCAATACGTGTGTGTGTGTTATGTTGCTTAGCAACAGTATGAAACATAGTGTTTGATTATTTTCTACCCCTATCTCTCTGGACAAACTGTATCTCTATGGCAACAGACTCTATGGCAGCAGACTTTATGGCAACAGACTCTATGGCAACAGACTCTATGGCAACAGACTCTATGGCAACAGACTCTATGGCAGCAGACTCTATGGCAACAGACTCTATGGCAACAGACTCTATGGCAGCAGACTCTATGGCAACAGACTCTATGGCAACATGCTCTATCGTAACAGACTCTATGGCAACAGACTTGAAGGCAACAGACTCGAAGGCAGCAGAATATATGGCAACGGACTCTGTTCTTCTGGTTTGTGTGTAAAAGTAGAGCTGTTAGACACTGACTTCCTGCAGCAGCCTGTTAGGCACGGATGTGACGTCCCGCAGCAGCCTGTTAGTCACTGACATGACTTCCTGCAGCAGCCTGTTAGGCACTGACATGACTTCCTGCAGCAGCCTGTTAGGCACTGACATGACTTCCTGCAGCAGCCTGTTAGGCACTGACATGACGTCCTGCAGCAGCCTGTTAGGCACTGACGTCAAAAACGTTCCACAGGGATGTTGGTCCACGCTTACGCGATGGCATCACGCAATTGCTGCAGATTGGACACCATTACACCCCCCCCACCACCAGCCTGTACCGTTGACACCAGACAGGATGGGGCCATGGACTCATGCTGCTTACGCCAAATCCTGACTCTGCCATCTGCATGACGCAACAGGAACTGGGGTTCGTCAGACCAGGCTGATGTTTTTCTACTCCTCAGTTGTCCAGTGTTGGTGATGACGTCCCCACTGGAGCCTCTTCTTCTTGTTTCTAGCTGACAGGAACCCGGTGTGGTCGTCTGCCCACTGGAGCCTCTTCTTCTTGTTTCTAGCTGACAGGAACCCGGGTGTGGTCGTCGCCCACTGGAGCCTGTCTTCTTGTTTCTAGCGACAGGAACCCGGTGTGGTCGTCTGCCCACTGGAGCTTCTTCTTCTTGTTTCTAGCTGACAGGAACCCGGTGTGGTCGTCTGCCCACTGGAGCCTCGTCTTCTTGTTTCTAGCTGACAGGAACCCGGTGTGGTCGTCTGCCCACTGGAGCCTCTTCTTCTTGTTTCTAGCTGACAGGAACCCGGTGTGGTCGTCTGCCCACTGGAGCCTCTTCTTCTTGTTCTAGCTGACAGGAACCCGGTGTGGTCGTCTGCCCACTGGAGCCTCTTCTTCTTGTTTCTAGCTGACAGGAACCGGTGTGGTCGTCTGCCCACTGGAGCCTCTTCTCTTGTTCTAGCTGACAGGAACCCGGTGTGGTCGTCTGCCCACTGGAGCCTCTTCTCTTTGTTTCCAGCTGATAGTGCGGTCGTCTGCTGCAGTATCCCGTCGGTGACAAGAACAGATGAGTGTTGTGGTCCGAGATGCCGTTCTGCACACCACTGTTGTATTGCGCCGTTATTGGCCGTTTTGTGGCGCGCCTGTTAGCTTGAACCATTCTAGCCGTTCACCTTTGACCTCTCTCATCAACAAGATGTTTTTGTCCACAGGACTGCTGCTGACTGGATGATTTTTGTTTGTTCGCATCATTCTCAGTAACCCTAGACACTATCGTGTGTGAAAAGCTCAGGAGGAAGTTGTAACATATAACACTGTACTGTTGTAACATATTAACAGTTTACTGTGATAACATATAACACTGTACTTTTGAAAATATAGCAGAGTACTGTGGTAACATATAACAGTGTTACTCTCCTCCTCTCCTCCCTCCTCTACTCCTCTCTCATCCGCTCTTCCTCTCCTCCTCTTCTTCCCTCCTCCTCCCTCTCCTCCCTTTCTTCTCCTCTTCTCCTCCTCTCCTCTTCTCCTCCCCCCTCCCTCCTCCTCCTCTCCTCCCTCCTCTACTCCATCTTCCTCTCCTCCCTTCTTCTCTCCTCCCTCCTCTCCTCCTCTTCTCCTCCTCCCTCATCTTCCCCCTCCTCCTCACCTCCTCTCTCCTCCTTCTCCTCCTCCCTCCTCTCCTCCTCTCCTCCCTCCTCTACTCCATCTTCCTCTCCTCCCTTCTTCTCTCCTCCCTCGTCTCCTCCTCTTCTCCTCCTCCCTCATCTTCCCCTCCTCCTCTCCTCCTCTCCTCCTCTCTCCTCCTCCCCTCCCCTCCTCTCCTCCTCCTCCTCTCCTCTCCTCTTCTCCTCCCTCCTCCTCTTCTCCTCCTCCCTCCTCTCCTCTTCTCCTCCTCCTCTCCTCCTCCTCCCTTATTCCTTCTTTTTACTCCTCTTCTCAATATTATGGCACTTCCTTATTCCAGACAGGCCTTCACCCCTCCGCCCCCCTCCATTCTTCCTCGCCAGTTCTCCCCCCAGTCCAGCCTGTCAGAGAAGCACAATGTCAGTCTATTAGTATGGTAATGAGGCCTGGGCCGACAGGTGGCTGGGTAGACAGCTCAATTAAGCTGCTCATTAAGAAGAAGCTAACAGAGCAGCCAGCACAGCAAGGCTAAGAGACAATGTGATGTCATAGGCAACAAATTGGTCAGGAGTGTGTGCGTGTGTGTGTGTGCTTGCAAGTGTGCGTGCGTGCATGTGTGTGTGTGTGTGTGGGAGCGTGCGTGTGCGTGTGCGTGTGCGTATGCGTGTGTGTGTTGTGTGTGTGTGTGTGCGTGTGTGTGTGTGTGTGTGTGTGTGGTGTGTGTGTGTGTGTGTGTGTGTGTGTGTGTGTGTGTGTGTGTGTGTGTGTGTGTGTGTGTGTGTGTGTGTGTGTAGAGAGGGCAGTGAAAAGAGTTGGCAGTGGAAACACCAGTCTGTAAAATGACAGAACATTGATGGACACGACTAATAAGGGAAGCTATTGCTTTATGTTGAGTTAAGATGAGAGGAAAAGGAAGAGGGAGAGAAAGGTGGAGGATGGGAGGAGGGAGGTAGAGGAGAACAACAAGTCACTCAAACTTGGCCTTCTCTCTCCCCTCAGACTGTCCGTCGCCGAGTCGCCCTCATTGATCAGTAGCTGATTGGTTATCAGCTTGACCAAGACTGAGAACAGGTCTAATTACTACAAATCAGACACTAGAGGACTGATAGTCCAATACTCTCTCAAACTAACTTCAAGCAGACTTTTTACAGACATACAACACCATTCCGGACAGGAACAATGTTTTATTTGGGGGGGGGGGGGTGGTTCCTTTCATTTGAATGATCCAAGGTTTGGGATAGGGTTAAAACATTACGTTTAGTCATTCATTTGGAAGGGTTAAGTAAGGTTAAGGTTTGGGATAGGATTAAAACATTATGTTTAGTCATTCATTTGGAAGGGTTAAGTTAAGGGTTAAGGTTTGAGATAGGGTTAACATAAAAATATATATATGTATATAGTGTTTACCACTGGGATTGAAAAATACGCGCTCACTGTTGCCCCTAGTGGCCCGGTTTTGAAGGCATTTTCCGACGTCCTCAGGACATGGACAGACGTTCAGTTTTCGAAGTCAATTTTTGAGCGATATCTGCCTGTAACAGTCATTGTTTATTGTGTGTGAATAGAGGGTGAGTAAAGTTGTAACAAGGCATGATAATCAGTTTGTAAACCTGACCAATTTAGCTGGTAAACCAGGGTGTGTTCACTCTACCATGAAATGGAGCCGTTTGTGTCTCGTCTTCCCTCCCTCCGTCTCTCTCTCTCTCTCTACCCCCCTCTCTTGCTTTCTCTCTCTTTCTCTCTCTCTCTCAATCCTCCTCTCTCTCTCTCTCTACCCCCCCATCTCTCTCTCTCTCTAACCCCCCTCTCTTGCTTTCTCCCTCTCTCTACATAATATATATATATTTCCCTCCCCCTGCTCTCTCTCTCTCCCCCTCTCTCTCTCTCTTCTCCCCCTCTCCTCTCTCTCGCAACCAGACCAAACCAGGAAGGATCATCCCACTAATAGGAGTGGGGTAGTCGATAGACCCTACAAATGGGTTACGTATGGAGAAAAACAAAAACACAGGGTGAAAACAGACCCGTCTGATTCGCTCAAAGCTGTCTGAAAGCTGTCCGCCTCATGAATATGCTAATCCTTGTTTATCACCCTCCAAAACACCCTCATTAATTAATAAGAACAATGGTTCTCTTTTAATGACAGGGTCGTCCCCGTGGAGACACGCAGACGGGGCGGAGGGCTGAGGAAGAGGTCACAGGAGGACTGGTGAGGAGACAGACAGAATGGGGACAGAGACTGGGACAGAGACGGGGACAGAGATGGAGACAGAGACGGGGACAGAGACGGGGACGGAGATGGGGACAGAGACTGGGACAGAGACGGGGACAGAGATGGGACAGAGACGGAGACAGAGACGGGGACAGAGATGGGGACAGAACGGAGACAGAGACGGGGACAGAGATGGGGACAGAGAATGGGACAGAGATGGGGACAGAGACGGGGACAGAGAATGGGACAGAGACGGGGACCAGGACAGATATGGGACAGGGACAGAAACGGGGACAGAGGCGGGGGAACGGCAGATACGGGGATGGGGACAGAGACGGGGACAGAGACGGGGACAGAGACGGGGGGACAGAGATGGGGACAGAGACGGAGACAGAGACGGGCGACAGAGATGGGGACAGAGAATGGGACAGAGACGCGGACAGACGATGGGACAGAGAATGGGACAGAGACGGGACCAGGACAGATATGGGGACAGGGACAGAAACAGGGACAGAGGCGCGGGGACGGGACAGATACGGCGGATGGGACAGAGACGGGGACAGAGACGGGGACAGAGATGGGGACAGAGACGGGGACCAGGACAGATATGGGGACAGGGACAGAAACGGGGACAGAGGCGGGGACGGGACAGATACGGGGATGGGGACAGAGACGGGGAAAGTGACGGGAACAGAGACGGGGACAGAGGCGGGGACGGAGATAGGCGTTGATTTGAACAGTGACATGTCCTCTTTTACTCTGTGTAGGAAATCGGGGACAGTACTCAACGTGATGGACAGACAGTGATTGACAGACAAACTGACAAATAGACAGAGGTATGGGATGTGACATGTGATGTCTGTTTGTCCAGTAGCAAGCTGTCACGGTGCATTGTGTTTCAATAACCCATATAAGATATGTCTCTTCAGCATGTCTTCCTGTCTCTTCATGTCTTCCTGTCTCTTCTTCTTCTCTTCATGTCTTCCTGTCTCTTCTTCTTCTCTTCATGTCTTCCTGTCTCCTCTTCTTCTCTTCATGTCTTCCTGTCTCTTCTTTTTCTCTTCATGTCTTCCTGTCTCTTCTTCTTCTCTTCATGTCTTCCTGTCTCTTCTTCTTCTCTTCATGTCTTCCTGTCTCTTCTTCTTCTCTTCATGCCTTCCTGCCTCTTCTTCTTCTCTTCATGTCTTCCTGAAGAACGGCTGTTCTGTTAACTACACAGATCAGGATGTGATTAGTGCAGGAAAATGACGTTCAAATCGAATTGTATTCGTCGTCACGCGCGCCAAATACAACCGGTGTGAACCTTACAGGGAAATGCTTACTTACAAACCCTTAACTAACAGTGCAGTTTTAAGAAAAAACAAGTGTTAAGTAAAAAAATAAAAGTAACAAATAGCAACTAATTAAAGAGCAGCAGTAAAATATCAATAGCGAGGCTATATACAGGGTATTACGGTACAGAGTCAATGTGGAGGCTATATACAGGGGTACCGGTACAGAGTCAATGTGGAGGCTATGTACAGGGGGTACCGGTATAGAGTCAATGTGGAGGCTATATACAGGGGGTACCGGTATAGAGTCAATGTGGAGGCTATATACAGGGGGTACCGGTACAGAGTAAATGTGGAGGCTATATACAGGGTATTACGGTACAAGTCAATGGTGGGACTTATGTACAGGGGGTACCGGTACAGAGTCAATGTGGAGGCTATATACAGGGGGTACCGGTACAGAGTCAATGTGGAGGCTATAACAGGGGGTACGGTACAGAGTCAATGTGCGGGGCACCGGTTATCGTTCAGCCACGACTCGTTAAACATAATATATTACAGTTTTTTATGTCCCATTGGTGGTTAGGATATACGTGCTCGTAGTCTGTCTATTTTATTATCCAATGATTGCACTTTGGCTAATAGGACCGATTAGCATGATCTATGTGTCAGTAACCAGCAGAAACTAAAGTTGGAGAGCCGGCCATGGTATCAAAAGGCAGGAAGCTTAAAGGGTCGGGGCCAGGGAGAGAAGACACGTGAGAGAATAGTCTGACAGAATGACGGTGGAAAGAGAGAAAGAGAGAGGGATTTGTTCTCATTAGGAGGGCGTGTCCGGTGTCCATGTAAGGAGCAGATTAAGTTGACAGATAGGTACTTCTAGCAGGACAGGAGGGTCTGAGTGGTGCAGCTCTATTCAGGCTTGTTGGGGGTGATGGACACTGGGACTGTGGGACTGGTGTATCGTTTCCGCACCCCTACTGAGTGAACAGCTCTCCTAACGGTAGAATTGCGTACTCAAACAATGAAGGGAAGAAAACAAGGAGAGATATACTTCATCCAAACTCAAAAGAATAACAAAACGTGTAAGGTGCTAGTGTGAAGTGATATTGTAAAGTGGCTTGTGTGAAGTGCTATTGTAAAGTGTTAGTGTGAAGATATATTGTAAGTGTTAAGTGATATTGTAAAGTGCTTGTGTGAAGTGCTAGTGTAAAGGGTTAGTGTGAAGATATATTGTAAAGTGTTAAGTGATATTGTAAAGTGCTTGTGTGAAGTGCTAGTGTAAAGTGTTAGTGAGAAGATATATTGTAAAGTGTAAAGTGTTAGTGTGAAGTGATATTGTAAACTGTAAGGTGCGCTATTGTGAAGTGATATTGTAATAGTGTGAAGTGATATTGTAAAGTGTAAGGTGATATTGTAAAGTGCTTGGTGTGAAGTGCTAGTGTAAAGTGAT
>NW_019942892.1:89402-97672 GCF_002910315.2 Salvelinus sp. IW2-2015 | reverse complement strand
AAGTGATATTGTAAAGTGTAAGGTGCTAGTGTGAAGTGATATTGTAAAGTGTAAAGTGCTAGTGTGAAGTGATATTGTAAGGTGTAAGGTGCTAGTGTGAAGTGATATTGTAAAGTGTTAAGTGATATTGTAAAGTGTAAGGTGCTAGTGTTAAGTGATATTGTAAAGTGTTAAGTGATATTGTAAAGTGCTTGTGTGAAGATATATTGTAAAGTGTAAGATGCTAGTGTGAAGTGATATTGTAAAGTGTAAGATGCTAGTGTGAAGTGATATTGTAAAGTGTAAGGTGCTAGTGTTAAGTGATAATGTAAAGTGCCTGTGTGAAGTGCTAGTGTAAAGTGTTAGTGTGAAGATATATTGTAAAGTGTAACGTGTAAAGTGTTAGCATAAAGTGCTAGTGTGACGATATATTGCAAAGTGTAAAGTGCTAGTGTGAAGTGACATTGTAAAGTGTTAGCGTAAGGTGCTAGTGTAAGGTGTAAAGTGCTAGTGTGAAGTGCTAGTGTAAAGTGTAAAGTGTTAGCATAAAGTGCTAGTGTAAGGTGCAAAGTGCTAGTGTGAAGTGTTAGTGTAAAGTGCTAGTGTAAAGTACAAAGTGCTAGTGTGAAGTGATAGTGTAAAGTCAAAAGTGTAAAGTAATACTGTAAGGTGCTAGTGTAAAATCTGAAGTGTTAGTGTAAAGTACTAATGTAAAGTGCAAAGGGCTAGTGTGAAGTGTTAGTGTAAAGTGCTAATGTAAAGTACGAAGTGCTAGTGTGAAGTGATAGTGTAAAGTCTAAAGGTTTAGTGTGAAGTGATAGTGTAAAGTCAAAAGTGTAAAGTAATACTGTAAGGTGCTAGTGTAAAGTGTAAAATCTGAAGTGTTAATGTACAGTGTAAAGTCAAAAGTGTGTTGTGATACCGTAAAGTGCTTGTGGGAAGTGTTAGTGTAAAGTGCAATATGTAAAGTTCCAGTGTAAAGTGTTAGTGCAAAGTGTAAAATGTAAAGTTTGAGTGTAAAGTTCTAGTGTAAAGTGTTAGTGTAAAGCGCTACTGTAAGTGTAAAGTGCTAGTGTAAAGTGTTATTAAAAGTGCTTGTGTAAAGTGTCAAATGTCAAGTTCAAGTGTAAAATATAAAGTTCAAGTGTAAAGTGTTAGTGTAAAGCACTACTGTAAGTGTAAAGTGCTAGTGTAAAGTACTGATGTAAAGTGCAAAGTGCTAGTGTGAAGTGTTAGTGTAAAGTGCTAGTGTAAAGTACTAATGTAAAGTACAAAGTGCTAGTGTGAAGTGCTAGTGTAAAGTCAAAAGTGTGAAGTTATCCTGTAAAGTGTAAAGTGTTAATGTAAAGTGTCAAATGTAAAGTTTGAGTGTAAAGTGTTAGTGTGAAGTGTCAAATATAAAGTTTGAGTGTAAAGTGTAAAATGTAAATTTCTAGTGTAAAGTGTTAGTGTAAAGTGCTACTGTAAGTGTAAAGTGCTTGTGTGAAGTGTTAGTGTAAAGTTTAAAATGTAAAGTTCGGTGTAAAGTGTAACATGTAAAGTGCTTGTGTAAAGCGCTACTGTAAATGTAAAGTGCTTGTGTAAAGTGCTACTGTAAATGTAAAGTGCTAGTGTAAAGTGCTACTGTAAATGTAAAGTGCTAGTGTAAAGCGCTAAAAAGTGCAAAACAAAAAAAGAGCACCGGCCACCATTCATTGCAGCCTGAGATGTCACAGACCCTCATACTGGCTTTCCCAGCTTCCATAACTCTATGTGAGCTAGGAGTTACAGTGGGAACAGTTAACCCGGGGTACTTGGCATCAGGTCCATTGGAAACAGTTAACCCGGGGTACTTGGCATCAGGCCGTTTGGGAACAGTTAACCCGGGGTACTTGGCATCAGGCCCATTGGGAACAAGTTAACCCGGGTAAGCTTGGCATTCAGGTCCATTGGAAAAACAGTTAAAACCCGGGTAAACTTGCATCAGGGCCGTTTGGGAAAAAAACCAAAGTTAAACCCCGGGGTAGGTTACTTTGGCATTCAGGCCATTGGGAAAAACAGTTTAAACCCAGGTACTTTGGCCATCAGGCTCATTGGGAAAAACATTAACCCGTACTTGGCATCAGGGTCATTTGGGAAAACAGTTAACCGCGTACCTTGCAATCCAGGCTCAAATTGAACAGGTTAAACCCGGGGAACTTTGGCATCAGGCTCATTGGGAACATTAACCGGAGGGTACTTTGGGCAATTTCCCCAGGGCTCATTGGGAACAATTAAACCGGGAGTACTTGGCATCAGGGCTCATTGGGAAAACAGTTAAACCCCGGTACTTGCATCAGGCTCATTGGGAACAAGTTAACCGGGTACTTGGCATCAGTCCATTGGAAACCAGTTAATAACCCGGGGTCTTGGCATCAGGGCCGTTTGGGAACAGTTAACCCGGGTACTTGGCATTCAGGCCATTGGGAACAGTTAACCCAGGGGTACTTGCATCAGGCTCATTGGAACAGTTAACCCGGGTACTTGGCATCAGGTCCATTGGGAACAGTTAACCCAGGTACTTGCATCAGGCTCATTTGAACAGTTAAAACCCGGGGTAACTTGGCATCAAGGTCCATTGGAAAAACAAGTTAACCCAGGGTGACTGGCAATCAGGCTCATTGGGAACAGTTAACCCGGGGTACTTGGCATCAGGCCCATAGAACTCTCTATTGTTTGTCTTTTCTACTGTCAGGTCACTGATGAGAACCTGGTCACTGATGAGAACCTGGTCACTGATGAGAACCTGGTCACTGATGAGAACCTGGTCACTGATGAGAACCTGGTCACTGGTGAGAACCTGGTCACTGATGAGAACCTGGTCACTGATGAGAACCTGGTCACTGGTGAGAACCTGGTCACTGGTGAGAACCTGGTCACTGGTGAGAACCTGGTCACTGATGAGAACCTGGTCACTGATGAGAACCTGGTCACTGGTGAGAACCTGGTCACTGGTTAGAACCTGGTCACTGGTGAGAACCTGGTCACTGGTGAGAACCTGGTCACTGGTTAGAACCTGGTCACTGATGAGAACCTGGTCACTGGTGAGAACCTGGTCACTGATGAGAACCTGGTCACTGATGAGAACCTGGTCACTGGTTAGAACCTGGTCACATGGAAATCTCTGTTCCCTGGTCAACATGGAAATCTCTGTTACCTGGTCAACACGGAGATCTCTGTTACTTCCTTATTATTATTCTCCTTCTCCCCTCTCTCCCCTGCCCACCTCCGACCACCATGTCTCTCTCTTCTTGACCTATGGGTAATTTGTGAAGGCTGATGTATCCTAATCGGCCCTGTGTGCCTGTCCTCTCCACCTCCCCCCTGTTGTGGAAGGAGAGGGACATTACATCTGAATCACTTTGGCCCCTCGGAGAATGCTAGCCTGAAAGGTTGGATTTTCTGGTTACATGAAGCCATTGGTGGTGGATTAACCATATGCTGATTGACATTGCGGGCTGAATGGCAGACGTGGGTAGGAACAGTTCCCTCTGGACAAAAAGCCCCCCTCAGGGGGTCCCACACCTCGACTAGGGGAGAACAGACGTCCGATCTGCTGCTGAAACACGGCGAGACGACCTCCCCTAATCCCTCTATAGCATAACCCCCCTTCTTCTTCTCTAAAGCTGATATGTTACGGTCAGATGCATAATATAGTGCTGATAGCTTATTGTTGAGAAAAACATTTGCTTACTTTGACTATGATATGTGGTTGCCTCGCCTAAGAGGAGCGACTGACGCCCTGGATCGGAACGACTGACGCCCAGGATCAGAACGACTGACGCCCAGGATCGGAACGACTGACGCCCTGGATCGGAACGACTGACGCCCAGGATAGAAGCGACTGACGCCCAGGATAGGAGCGACTGACGTCCAAGGATAGGAGCGACTGACGCCCAGGATAGGAGCACGGACGCGTCCCAGGATAGGAACGACTGACGCCAGGATAGGAACGACTGACCCCAGGATAGGAACGACTGACGCCCAGGATAGGAACGGACTGACGTCCCAGGATAGGAGCGACTGACGTCCCAGGATAGGAACGACTGACGTCCCAGGATAGGAGCGACTGACGTTCCAGGATAGGAGCGACTGACGCCCAGGATAGGAGCGACTGACGCCCAGGATAGGAGCGACTGACGTCCCAGGATAGGAGCGACTGACGCCCAGGATAGAGCGACTGACGCCCAGGATAGGAGCGACTGACGTCCAGGATAGGAGCGACTGACGCCCAGATAGGAGCGACTACGTCCCAGGATAGGAGCGACTTACGCTCAGGATAGGAACAACTGACGCCCAGGATAGGAGCGTTTGGCTAAATGACTCAAATGTAATGCGAGTGTAATAGCAGACAGTGAGCCCTGGATACCTTAATGGACAGTTTGTGTGTATAATTATAATTAGTGCCTTGATACAACCATTAGCCGTGGTATATTGGTCATATATAACAAACCCCAAGGAGCCTTATTACTATTATAAACTGTTAACAATGTAATGAGAGCAGTAAAAAATACTTGTTTTGTCATTCCCGTGGTATACGGTCTGATATACCACGGCGTTCAGCCAATCACCATTTAGGTCCGAACTACCCAGTTTATAATACTCACACATACACACATAACGCTACCTAACAATGACCATATGTCAGTGCGCATCTGGGTGATAGAAGGTATTCTTAGTTGGCATTTACATTTTCTCTTAAGTTGGAATTCAGCCCTAAGATTGAACAAAACAGAAGATACTTGATGGACTAAAGACCCTGGTTACAGGTACACTAAGCTGTACCTCCACTCTATGGACTGGGCTGATTGAAAGCCAGTGCCTTAAACATAGGACAGGAATGGACCTCACTTCTTCTCTCTCTAATCTCTCTGAATAACAACCAGGGAAATGAAGTCTGCAGACATTAAGCCTCCTCAAAGTAGCACAGTGGGATCTTTCGAAGAGAGAGAAGAGAGAGAGGGGGGGGGGGGGGAGAGACCACCAGGCGGATTTTCATATTTAACAGAATCAGAGATCAAGCTTCTTAACTCTCTCTCGCCTTCTCTCTGTCTATTTTCTCTGAATCTCACACAAGCTGTCGTCTGGCTGGCTGGCTGGCTGTCTGTCCGGTGGCTCACAAACTCAATTAAGCACACATAATTATTACTGTCTGACATCAGTATAAAAAATCTACATGTGCATTTTAACACATATAGATCACCAATTGTTAAAACGTTTCACTCAAACACATGCCACAGCGTCCATCTCTTTCTCTCTCCGTCTCTCTCTCTTTCACACATCAACACGCACACGCAATCAGCCAGGTCACACATGAAGCCAGGTCACACATCAAAGCCCAGGGTCACACATCAGCCAGGTCACACACAGCCAGGTCACACCAGCCAGGTCACATCAAGCCAGGTCACAACCCAGCGGTACACAGCCAAGGTCACACATCAGCCAGGGTCACTTCAAGCCAGGTGTCACACATCCAGCCAGGTCACACCAGCCCAGTCACACCAGCCAGGTCACATCAGCCAGGTCACAACCCAGCCAGGTCATCACATCAGCCAGGTCACATTCAGCCAGCAGGTCACACATCAGCCAGGTCCACACCAGCCAGGTCACACCAGCCACGGTCACCCATTTAGCCGGTCACCCATTAGCCAGGTCACACCAGCCAGGTCACACATCAGCCAGGTCACACCAGCCAGGTCACATGAGCCAGGTCACACATCAGCCAGGTCATACATCAGCCAGGTCACACATCAGCCAGGTCATACATCAGCCAGGTCACACATCAGCCAGGTCACACCAGCCAGGTCACACCAGATCAACTTCAGTATTCAACATTTGTCTAGGTTCACAGGACGTCAGGAGATAACTTCAATACCGTGAACTGCACATGAAATGTTACGTTTATTCGTCCCCCCCCCCTGGACAAACGTTGTATACTGAAGTCAGACCGTGATACCTTGTTGCAGGCACACACAGTTGTGTGATCTCATTGGGCCTTCCCAGCATGGGCACCAGATTAGGCTCAGTACAATGCTGTTGTGTTGAATGGAGGCTGAGACAGTGGGCCAACACTACCACACATTCATCCATACATCAAACAATACCCTGATAGCAGAGAGAATTAGGCTTTCACAACACAGCACACACACACACACGCACATGCGCACACACACACACCCAGAGTCGTCAGAAAGCGTGTGGGGAGACAGTATTTGCCACAGGACTTTTCAATTTGGTGCCGCCACACCACTTTCAAAGCAGAAGACACAAATGCGTTCACATATTCATTACAGTAGTTCACATCATAGAAAAAGCGTATTAAAAAACTTTTGCGACGGAAAAAGAAAGAAAGCATTTCTTATTGGGACAAGTTGACAAAGTACCTCCCCCTATTTCAGCCTGTTGGCCTTGATATTTGAGATTCTTCAAAGTAGCCAACCTTTGCCTCAATGACAGCTTTGCTCTGGGCAAGAGGGTGACGGAGAGATCAGAGCGCACAAAAAACTATACCTACCTCGGCCGAAAACATCAGCGCCACAGGTAACTTCCACAAAGCTGTGAACGATCTGAGGCAAGAAGGACCTTCTATGCCATCAAAAGGAACATAAAAATTGACATACCAATTAGGATCTGGCTAAACATACTTGAATCAGTTATAGAACCCACTGCCCTTTATGGTTGTGAGGTCTGGGGTCCGCTCACCAACCGAGGATTCACAAAATGGGACAAACACCAAATTGAGACTCTGCATGCAGAATTCTGCACAAATATCCTCTGTGTACAACGTAAAACACCAAATAATGCATGCTAAGCAGAAATAGGCCGAAACCCGCTAATTATCAAAATCCAGAAAAGAGCCGTTAAATTCTACATCCACCTAAAAGGAAGCGATTCCCAAACCTTCCATAACTAAGCAGTCACCTACAGAGAGATGAACCTGGAGAAGAGTCCCCTAAGCAAGCTGGTCCTGGTGCTCTGTTCACAACCACAAACAGACCCCACAGAGCCCCAGGACAGCAACACAATTAGACCAAACCAAATCTTGAGAAAACTAAAAGATAATTACTTGACACATTGAAAAGAATTTACAAAAAAACAGAGCAAACTAAACTCACCAAAAAAAGAAATGTCCTTTTTTCAAGACCCTGTCTTTCAAAGAGAATTCGTAAAAATCCAAATAACTACAGATCTTCATTGTAAAGGGTTTAAAAACTGTTTCCCATGCTTGTTCAGTGAACCATAAACAATTACTGGACATGCACCTGTGAAACGGTCGTTAAGACACTAACAGCTTACAGACGGTAGGCAATTAAGGTCATAGTTATGAAAACTTAGGACACTAAAGAGGCCTTTCTACTGACTGTGAAAAACACTAAAAGAAAGATGCCCAGGGTCCCTGTTCATCTGCGTGACTGATTGGGAATCATCTTTAGGCAGCCATTTCCCCACTGTGTTTTGTGGGATCTTGTTTATGTGTAGTTGCCTGTGAGCACTCCATAGCTTCACGTGTGGTTTGCTCTTTATTGTTTTTTTGTGCGTTTCACTTCAATAAATATGTGGAACCCAGATCACGCTCCACTTTGGTCCAAGTATGCTTCCAATGACGATCGTGACACTCTCTCTCCCTCTCTCTCTCCCCATCTCTTCCTCTCTCTGAGTTTTAATTGATGAGGTCATATAGAGTGCTTCCCCCAAATCCCTGTGAGGTCACTAGGAGGTTGTGAGGGGGTCAGAGTGCACATGGAGGGGAGAGGACAGATTGCATCATCATCATCATCATCATCCGAATCCTGTCTATGTGTCATGAATCATGATTTGGAATTGATGGTAACGATTAACGATCGAGTAACGAATCACAGCTGACACTGTTGGTGTTTTTGCATTTAACTTGAGTCCAAAATGTAATAAAAACATTTAAAAAGTTGGATGTAACCAAAGTGTAAGTACAGTGTGTATAAAATGGTAAACAGACGTTTCTGTCACTTGACAAACACAAGAACACATTCCGTTACATCTACTGCGCCCTGTATCTCTGTGGATAGCTGAACTGATCAACCCTCAGCCAGTGCTGTCAGTCAGGCACAGGCCTGTGCTGGGGTGTGGAGTAGGACTAAAGGCTGTGCTGGGGTGTGGAGTAGGACTAAAGGCTGGGGTGTGGAGTAGGACTACAGGCTGGGGTGTGGAGTAGGACTAAAGTATGGGGTGTGGAGTAGGACTAAAGGCTGGGGTGTGGAGTAGGACTAAAGAGTGGGGTGTGGAGTAGGACTAAAGGC
>NW_019942892.1:44933-80801 GCF_002910315.2 Salvelinus sp. IW2-2015 | reverse complement strand
GTATAGTTCCTCCTTGTTGACCCCTCTCCTTCCCCCAGTTCCCTCACCTCTGCCTGGGTATAGTTCCTCCCTGTTGACCCCTCTCCTTCCCCCAGGTCCCATGGGGGTCCTCATGAGAGCCAGTTTCATCATAACGCTTTGATTGTTTTTGCGACTCCACTTGAAGAAGTTGAAGTTGTTGAAATGTTCCAGATTGACTGACCTTCATGTCTTAAAGTAATGATGGACTGTCATTTCTCTTTGCTTATTTGAGCTGTTATTGCCATAATATGGACTTGGTGTTTTACCAAATAGGGCTATCTTCTGTATTCAACCCCTACCTTTTCACAACACAACTGATTGGCTCAAACTTATTAACAAGGAAAGAAATTCCACCAAATTAACTTTTAACAAGGCACACCTGTTAATTGAAATGCATTCCAGGTGACTACCTCATGAAGCTGGTTGAGAGAATGCCAAGAGTGTACAAAACTGTCATCAAGGCAAAGGTTGGCTACTTTGAAGAATCTGAAATATAAAATATATTTTGATTTGTTTAACACTTTTTTGGTTACTACATGACTCCATATGTGTATTTCATAGCGTTGATGTCTTCACTATTATTCTACAATGTAGAAAATAGTTAAAATATAGAAAAACTCTGGAATGAGTTAGGTTTGTCCAGACTTTTGGCTGGTTCTATAGTACAGAACATTATAAGGTAAAACGTCTCACATAGTCTACATATCAGTACATACACACACTATCTAGGTCTAATACATAATACAGTGCAATTTACAATACAAGATATATATATCTGTGTCTCTTCAAAGTGTAATAAGGTGGTTTTTTATCTGTTTTTTCAACTGTTTTTATTGCATGCTTGAATTACTTGGGGTGGCAGGGAGTTCTATGTAGCCATGACTCTATTTAATACTGTGCGTTTCCCAGCCTCTGTTCTGGACCTGGGGACTGTGAAAGACCTCTGGTTGCATGTCTTGTGTTGTACCGATGAGTGTCCGAACTGTGTGCCATCTGCTTGAACAGACAGTTCGGTACCTTCAACACATCAACACCTCACACCAAGAACAATAGTGATGCAGTCCATCTCTCCTCCACTATGAGCCAGGAGAGACGGACATGTCTGTTACTGACATTCTCCCCCAGTGTACATCTAAGTGCGATAGGTGACGCTTTGTTCTGGACCAAATGCAATTGACCTTATTTGCCGCACATGTTTTTGTTTGTTTATTTTACCTTTATTTAACCAGGTCGGCCAGTTGAGAACAAGTTCTCATTTACAACTGCGACATGGCCAAGATAAAGCAAAGCAGTACGACAAAAACAACAACACAAACGTACAGTTAACAACACGATAGAAAAATCTATGTACAGTGTGTGCAAATGTAGAAGAGTAGGGAGGTAAAGGAGAGATGTATTGCATTGAAGCTCATTCGGAGGTTTGTTAACACAGGGCCCAAAGAAGGGCCAGATGTATACAGAATGGTGTCGTCTGCGTAGAGGTGGATCAGAGAATTACCGGCAGCAAGAACGACAGCATTGATGTATACAGAGAAAAGAGTCGGCCCAAGAATTGAACCCTGTGGCACCCCCATAGAGACTGCCTGAGGTTCTGGACAACAGGCCCTACAATTTGACACACTGAGCTCTGTCTGAGAAGTAGTTGGTGAACCAGGCAAGGCAGTCATTTGAGAAACCAAGGCTATTGAGTCTGCCGATAAGAATACGGTGATTGACAGAGTCGAAAGCCTTGGCCAGGTCGATGAAGACGGCTGCACCGTACTGTCTTTTATCGATGGCTGTTATGATATCGTTTAGGACCTTGAGCGTGGCTGAGGTGCACCCATGACCAGCTCGGAAACCAGATTGCATAGTGGAGAAGGTACGGTGGGATTCGAAATGGTCGGTGATCTGTTTGTTAACTTTCCTTTCGAAAATTTTAGAAAGGCAGAGCAGGATTGATGTAGGTCTATAACAGTTTGAGTCTAGAGTGTCTCCCCCTTTGCACGGCTTCCAGTACCTGGTTGACTGGGAGGGTTACGGCCCAGAGGAGAGGGGCTGGGTTCCCGCTAGAGACATCCTGGATCCAGCCCTCATCGCCGACTTCCACCGCCGACACCCCGGTCAACCAGGTAGGATGCCAGGTAGCGCCTCTAGAGGGGTCACACCCTGATCTGTTTCACCTGTCTTGTGATTGTCTCTACCCCCTCCAGGTGTCGCTTATTTTCCCTGGTGTATATCTCCCTGTGTTTCCTTTCTCTCTGTGCCAGTTCGTCTTGTATGTTTTTCAAGTCAACCAGCGGTTTTCCCGTACCCCTGCTTCTATTCTCTTTTGCTAGTCCTTCCGGTTTTTGACCCTTGCCTGTTTTATGGACTCCATACCCGCCGGCCTGACCATTCTGCCTGCCGCTCTGCATCTCCTGGACTCGGAACTGGTTTTGACCTTTTGCCTGTCCACGACCATTCTCTTGCATATCAAAGACTCAAACCATCTGCCTCCCGTGTCTGAATCTGGGTCTCGCCTTGTGCCCTTATATATCATGGGACAGACCTCTTCCCATTTTACCAACCACTGAGCCTATATGTTTTGACCATGAAAGCTTGCTATCTAGGGTTACACCCGGCAGTTTAGTTCCCCATGTTGACCCCTCCCTGGATCCCCATACAGCTCTGGTCAGCCTAGGCTAGCCTGTTGGGTCACACTCTGCTGAGGGGGGAGAGAGCGGGGTGGAAGGTGAGGCGAGGAAGAGAGAGAGAGGCGTGGAGGAGATAGAGGGGAGGGTTGGATGAGAGAGAGAGACAGAGGGGTGGAGGAGAGGAGAAGAGGGAGGGTGAGGCGTGGAGGAGAGAGATAGAGTATGGGATGAGAGAGAGAGAGAGAGAGAGCGGGGGGGGGGGGGGGGGGGGGGAGAGGCGAGGAAGAGAGAGAGAGGCGTGGAGGAGATAGAGAGGGGAGGGATGAGGCGTGGAGGAGAGAGATAGAGGTGGAGGAGAGAGAGAGGGGTGGAGGAGAGAGAGATAGGTGGAGGAGAGAGAGGAGAGGGAGGGGTGCGGCGTAGAGGAGAGAGATAGAGGTGGAGGAGAGAGAGAGAGGGGTGGATGAGAGAGAGAGAGGTAGAGGAGGAGAGAGGAGGGGTGAGGCGTGGTGGAGAGAGATAGAGGTGGAGCAGAGAGAGAGAGGGGTGGATGAGAGACAGAGGGGTGGAGGAGAGAGAGAGAGGAGGGATGAGGCGTGGAGGAGAGAGAGAGAGGGGTGGATGAGAGACAGAGGGGTGGAGGAGAGAGAGGGAGAGGAGAGAGAGAGAGGGGGAGGGATGGGGTAGTGTATGTGGACACTCTTGGGTGGTATGGTGCATGTGAGGGGTGGACACAATGCCCCAGTGTTCAGGCAGGCACACAGGACTTGTTTTACACAGGGGAGGGGATGCCATCAATGCCCCGATGATGTGAACCACCCCTGAGCCATTCACAGTGACAACAGCCCTCTAACCAGCCTCCTCCTTCCTCATCCCCCATCCCTCTCTCGCAACTCTCCCCCCTTCTTGACCCAACACTGTGGGACAGAGCAGGAGAGGGACAAAACAAAAATCATAAAGGAATGGCTGGTGAGAAGACACATGCAGGAGATAAACTGTTGCACTTGTTCACCCCCTCAAATAACACACTTACACTCTCTCTCTCTCTCACACACGCGCGCGCACACACCACACACACAACACACACACACACACCACACACACACACACCACACACACACACACACACACACACACACACCACACACACACACACACACACACACACACACACACACACACAACAACACACACACACACTCACACAACCTCGTTGGCAGCTTTTCATTCTCCTCCTAATGAACCCCCCATCTCCTCACGGAGCTCAATGTGTATGACTTTAATTACATCAGCCTGTCCTTTTCTTGTCTTTCCTCTTCTGAGCCTTAAAACCCCAATGGCTTGATGACAACGTAATTGACAAAGAATTGAATGAGGGCTTCCCCGAGTTGCTAGGGGCAAAAATCCCGCAGCACACCCAGCATGTCCCGTTAGAGATTCTGCTCTTGTCTCTACTACTCTTTTTCTACCTCTTCTACCTTACTACTTCTACCCCTTCCTCTCTTCTACCTCTCCTCCAACTTCTACCCTTCCTCCTCTTCTACTACTCCCTCTCTCTACTACTTTCTACTCTTCTACTCTCCTTCTACCTCTTCTACCTCTTCTACTCTTCTACCGCCTTCTCCTCTTCTACTCTCAACCTTCTACCCCTTCTCCTCTTCTACATCTCCTCCAACCCTTCTACCTTCCTCCTCTTCGACCTCTCCTCCAACCCTTCTACCCTTCCTCCTCTTCTACCTCTCCTCTCTCTCTACGCTTCTACTCTTCTACCTCTCCGTCTACCTCTTCTACCCTTCTACTTCTCTTCTACCTCTTCTACTCTTCTACTCCCTTCTACCACTTCTACCTCTATTCTACCTCTCCTTCTATCTCTCCAACCCTTCTACCTCTCTACCTCTTCTCTCTTCTCCTCTTTCTACCATCTCTACCTCTTCTACCCCTTCCTCCTCTTCTACCTCTCCTACCTCTTCTACCTCTCCTACACCTTCTTCCTCTTCTACTCTTCCTACCTCTTCTACTCTCTACCTTTCTACCCCTTCTTCCTCTTCTACCTCTCCTACCTCTTCTTCCTCTCCTACCTCTTCTACTTCTCACATCAGTAATATGTTCCAGGCGTCTGCTCACACTGCCTAGCCACTTGTTGACTGCAGTGAGCAGTCCCTTTAGTGTCCTGTTCTTCCCTGCTGTTTTCCCTCTGTTAGTCAGCTGGAGGGCTTGCTACCTTCTTGAGTTCAACCCGATGCCCAGCTGGAACACCTCCACTATCCACAAGGCATGATGCAAATCTGATACAGCCAAAACCTCTGAAACACTACAGTACCCAGTGAAATCACTCTCTGCACGGGTTCTAGACAAAAGACAATGGGACACAGTTAAATAGCACTTGGCACAACTATTTTGTGCATTAGGAAATGGCACTAGGAAGATTAGCTGACGTTATGGCGTTAGTTATTAGGGATCCTAATAAAATATTCACAATTCACTAGATCCACAAACTATAGTGAAGTGAAATACACATTTTAATCTGGAAGTTACTGTTTTCTGAGTCATTAGAAAACGGTGATTGAAGAGGTAAACAACATAGGGAGAAATGAGGTGACGAAAGAGAGGCATGAGGGCTTAGCGTAGTTTAGACACATTAACGCTGTTTATCTTGTTGACCTTCAGTATTGGGTAGACCTCTGAACTGTTTGACGATAACGGGAATGTACTGCAACCCATCTGTCAGTTAGGAGGCTAAGAGGAGGAGTGTGTGTGTGTGTGTGTGTGGTGTGTGTGGTGTTGTGTGTGTTGTGTGTGGTGTGTGTGTGTGTGTGTTGTGTGGTGTGTGTCTGTGTGTGTGTGTGTGTGTGTGTGGGTTGTGTGTGTGTGTGTGTGGTGTGTGGTGTGTGTGTGTGTGTGTTGTCTGTGTCTTGTGTCTGTGTGTGGTGTGTGTGTGGTGTGTGTGTGTGTGTGTGTGTGTGTCTGTGGTGTGGGTGTGTGTGCAAGTAGACAGAGGAAAAAACATTGAAAGCAGAGACGAAGAGGTGTTATTCTTTTGAGAGCAGAGAGCTGGACAATAGCATGGTGGCTCTATACCTACTGAAGGCCAAGAAGGTGACGGAGAGGGCACGCCAAGCTGACAATCAAACTCCAACCTGTCGCTGCGACTGGGTGGGGCAGAGGGCTGAGTCTGTCTGTGTGTGTATGTGTGGTAAGGGTGTGTGTGGTAAGGGGAGCGGCGGGGGGAGGGGTGGAGGGGCCAGAGGGGTGGGGGGCCAGAGGGGAGTGGAAGGGGGGAATGAAGTGAAGGAATTTCAACACCCCTCTCTCCCGTATGAATGTTAATAACCCAGAACAGGGAACAAGGCTGGACTCTCTCTCTCTCCATATGATGGTAATTAACCCCAGAAAAGGGACTGGCTGGGCTCTCTCTCTCCATATGATGGTAATAACCCCAGAACAGGACAGGCTGGGCTCTCTCTCTCTCTCCATATGATGTAATAACCCAGAACAGGGACAGGCTGGGCTCTCTCTCTCTCCATAGTGTTAATATACCCCCAGAACAGGGAACAGGCTGGGCTCTCTCTCTTCCATATGATGTTAATAACCCAGAACAGGGACAGAGGCTGGGCTCTCTCTCTCTCTCCATATGATGTTAATAACCAGAACAGGGACAGGCTGGGCTCTCTCTTCTCACATCTGATGTTAATACCCCAGAACAGGGACAGGCTGGGCTCTCTCTGTCTCCATGATGTGTAATAACCCCAGAAACAGGGACAGGCTGGGCTCTCTCTCTCTCCATCTGATGTTAATAACCCAGAACAGGGACAGGCTGGGCTCTCTCTCTTCTCCATCTGATGTTTATAACCCAGAACAGGGACAGGCTGGACTCTCTCTCTCTCCATCATGAGTTAATAACCCCAGAACAGGGCAGGCTGGGCTCTCTCTCTCTCTCCCATATGATGTTAATAACCCAAAGAGAGGACAGGCTGGGCTTCCCTCTCTCCATGTGATGTTAATAACCCAGAAAGGACTGGCTGGCCTCTCTCTCTCTTCCATATGATGTTAATAACCCCAGAACAGGACAGGCTGGGCTTCGTCTTCCTCCATCTGATGGTAAATCCCCAAAGGGACAGGCTGGGCTCTCTCCTCTCTCTCCCTCCCTCTGAATGTTATAACCCAGAACAGGACAGGCTGGGCTCTCTCTCTCTCCATCCAGATGGTTTTTAACCCCCAGACCAGGGACAGGCTGGGCTCTCTCCTCTCTCCTCCATATGATTATAATAACCCCAGAACAGGGACAGCTGGGCTCTCTCTCCTCCCATCTGATGGTAATAACCCCAGAACAGGGACAGGCTGGGCTCTCTCTCTCTCTCCATCTATGATGTATATAACCCCAGAACAGGGACAGGCTGGGCTCTCTCTCTCTCTCTTCTCCATATGAAGTTAATCACCCCAGAACAGGGACAGCTGGCTCTTTCTCTCTCTCCATATGATGATAATACCCCAGAACAGGGAAGGCTTGGGCCTCTCTCTCTCTCTCCCAAAATGATAAAGGTTTAAGTACCCAGAACAGGGACAGGCTGGGCTCTCTCTCTCTCTCTCTTCTCATTGATGTAATAACCCAACAGGGACAGGCTGGACTCTCTCTCTCTCTCCATATGATGTAATAACCCCAGAACAGGGACGGCTGGGCTCTCTCTCTCTCCATATGATGTAATAACCCAGACAAGGGACAGGCTTGGGCATCTCTCTCTCTCTCCTATGATGGTATATACCCCAGAACAGGGACAGTGGGCTCTCCCTCTCTCTCTCTCCATATGTGAATGTTAAACCCCAGAAACAGGACAGGCTGGGCTCTCTCTCTCTCTCTCCAATATGAGTAATAACCCCAGAACAGACAGGCTGGCTCTCTCTCTCTCTCATATGTGTAATAACCCCAGAACGGGACAGGCTGGGCTCTCTCTCTCTCTCTCCATATCGATGTTAATAACCCCAGAACAGGGACAGGCTGGGCCTCTCTCTCTTCCATCTGATGGTAATAACCCCAAACAGGGACAGGCTGGGCTCTCTCTCTCTCTCCATATGATGGTAATAACCCCAGAACAGGGACAGGCTGGGCTCTCTCTCTCTCTCCATATGATGGTAAATAACCCAGAACAGGACAGGCTGGCTCCTTTTCCTCCATCTGATGGTAATAACCCCAGAACAGGGACAGGCTGGGCTCTCTCTCTCTCTCCATATGATGGTAATAACCCCAGAACAGGGACAGGCTGGGCTCTCTCTCTCTCTCCATATGATGGTAATAACCCCAGAACAGGGACAGGCTGGGCTCTTCCCATGGTGGAGCTGCTGTTCGTGAACTCCATTGTTGTACTGCCTGCTATTGTTTCTCCTTGTTCTGCCTGTTGTTGAGTCAATGGCGCCCCATTAAGGATGGGAGATTCTTGGTCATTAGGCTCCTTTAACCTATTGTATCGCAGGACCACGAAACAACAGTAAGGAGAGAGTTATATCCATAGAATTAGGAATGTGATAGGATCTCTATGGTTATATCGCTGTCATTCAACAGAGCCAGGGAGGATTTCCTTGTTACTCTCGGAATAGCAAGTGTTTTACTGTGATCGATCCACACGTTAGCAATAAAACTTTGAAAATAAGAACATTGGATATTAGTTCACGTTTTATTTTACATTCAATCTGGAACTAAAACTTTAGTAACATTGTTGGCTATAGTGTACCTCTGTGGGTAAACACATTGTTACATACAGTAGTACTTGCAAAATACTTTTTCGATTTCAAAGATTTAGCTAATTAACCCACGGTGGGTAAAGCTGTGCAATCTTCAGCCAGATGGGATGGTTTAACAATTCATTTATTTGTCAATTTAAATTTTGCATTTTTATGTAACAATGAATAGCTAGTCTGACATGACACTGAACCTTAAGGATAGATAGATAGATAGATAGATAGATAGATAGATAGATAGATAGATAGATAGATAGATAGATAGATAGATAGATAGATAGATAGATAGCAGCAGGTCTCAGAACAGTATGGATAGATAGTAGCAGGTCTCAGAACAGTATGGATAGATAGCAGCAGGTCTCAGATCAGTATGGATAGATAGCAGCAGGTCTCAGAACAGTATGGATAGATAGCAGCAGGTCTCAGTACAGTATGGATAGATAGCAGCAGGTCGCCAGTACAGATGGATAGATAGCATTCACGTCTCAGAAGAGTATGGATAGATTAGCAGAGGGTCTCAGGGACAGTTAGGATAAGATAGCAGCAGGTGCTGAGAAAGTATGGAATAGATAGCAGCAGGTCTTCAGAGCAGTATGGATAGATAGCAGCAGGTCTCAGCTACAACAGTATGGATAGATAAGCAGCAGGTCTCAGAACAGTAATGGATAGATAGCAGCAGGTCTCAGAACAGTATGATAGATAGCAGCAGGTCTCAGAAAGTATGATAACAGCAGGTCTCAGTCTCAGTATGGATAGATAGCAGCAGGTCTCAGTACAGTATGGATAGATAGCAGCAGGTCTCAGTTCAGTATGGATAATAGCAGCAGGTCTCAGTTCATATGGATAAATAGCAGCTGGTCTCAGAACAGTATGATAGATAGCAGCAGGTCTCAGTTCAGTATGATTAAATAGCAGCTGGTCTCAGAACAGTATGGATAAATAGCAGCAGGTCTCAGTTCAGTATGGATAGAATAGCAGCCAGGTCTCAGTTCAGTCATGGATAAATAGCAGCTGGTCTCAGAACAGTTGGATAGATAGCGCAGGTCTCAGTACAGTATGATAGATAGCAGTCTGGTCTCAGACAGTATGATAGATAGCAGCAGGTCTCAGAACAGTATGGATAGATAGCAGCAGGTCTCAGGTACATATGGATAGATAGCAGCAGGTCTCAGAACAGTATGGATAGATAGCAGCTGGTCTCAGAACAGTATGGATAATAGCCAGGTCTCAGAAGATGATAGATAGCAGCAGTCTCAAACAGTATGGATAGATAGCAGCAGGTCTCAGTACAGTATAGTATAGATAGCAGCAGTCTCAGACTAGTATGGATAGATAGCAGCAGGTCTCAGACAGTATGGATAGATAGCAGCAGGTCTCAGTACAGTATGGTAGATAGCAGCAGGTCTCAGACAGTATGCGATAGATAGCAGCATCTCAGAACAGTATGGATAGATAGCAGCAGTCTCAAACAGTATGGATAGATAGCAAGCAGTCTCATGAACAGTATGATAGATAGCAGCAGGTCTCAGTAACAGTATGATAAATAGCAGCAGGTCTCAGTAGATAGTATGATAGGATACTTTCTTTCTTGCTAGACTAAGCATCTGGAGCTCCTATAGGCGTGTGAATTGCAGGCGATGAAATATATTCATCCCATGCTGTGTTGTTTAAATCGTGGGTTAATGCCCTTGCACCCCCCCACCCCCCTGGCCTGCCACCCCCTCTCCCCCCCACCCCACGCCCCCCTGCCTGACCCCACGAGGATCACAGAACAGGTTGACAAAAGCAAACCTCAAGCTGCCTGTTAAGAGGAGCTGACACACACACACACACACACCACCACCACACCACACACACACCCAACCCCAACCCCCCACCCCAACACACACACACACACACACACACACACACCTCGCAGCGAACCAACCACAACCCTCACACAACCTCCAGCGAAATCCCCTTTCTCTTTTCCCAGCCAGATGGGTCCGCTGGAATAATGGCAAAGCCCAATGAGTTCCATTCAATTTGTCCTGCCGTCTAAAGGAGCTTGTAAGCTTTCCATTTGCAGTTGTGTTATAGTAGCCATGGGAGGCTCTGTGGTGTTAGGACTTAATTACCTCCTAATAGCTGTAGGGATAAAGCCCCCGCCCCAGCCCAGGCCGTACACCCCAACAGCCCCCTCTCAGTCCCAGTCCAATTACACACCCCCCAACAAACACCCCCTCTCAGTCCCCCAGTCATTACACCCCAACCACCCCTCTCACGTCCCCAGTCATACACCCCAACAGCCCCTCCAGCCCCAGTCATACACCCCAACAGCCCAACACCCCACTCTCAGTCCCAGCGTCCATACACCCCCCTCTCAGTCCCAGTCATTACACACCACCACACCCCACTCCCCTCCCACCAGTCCGTACACCCCAACACCCCACTCTCTCATCCACCCAGTCATTTACACCCCAACACCCCACTCTCATCCACCCAGCCCTCATTACACCCCAACACCCACTCTCATCCCCAGTCATACCACCCCAACACCCCACTCTCATCCCCAGTCATTACACCCCAACACCCCACTCTCAGTCCCATCATTACACCCAACACCCACTCTCATCCCCAGTCATTGACACCCCAACACCCCACTCTCACTCCCCAGTCATTACACCCCAACACCCCACTCTCACTCCCCAGTCATTACACCCCAACACCCCACTCTCAGTCCCCAGTCATTACACCCCAACACCCTACTCTCAGTCCCCAGTCATTACACCCCAACAGCCCACTCTCACTCCCCAGTCATTACACCCCAACACCCCAGTCTCTCTCCCCAGGCCCCACTAATGACATGATTCCATATGTTATAGTTTTGATGTCTTCACTATTATTCTACAATGTAGAAAATAGTATAAATAAAGAAAAACCCTGAGTAGGTGTTCTAAAACTTTTGACCGTTAGTGTCCATGTACATATTTCCTAAATTACCTCAACTAACCGGTGCCCCCGCACATTGACTCTGTACCGGTACCATCTCGCTATTGTTATTTTACTGCTGCTCTAATTATTTGTTACTTTTATTTTTTATTTTAACTTATCTATTTTTTACTTTTTCATAAAACTGCATTGGTGGTTAATAAGGGCTTGTCAGTAAGGTGACACAATGTCACCTGTTGTATTCGGCGCATGTGACAAATAACATTTGATTTGATTTTGATATATAGTGTGTTCGGAAACTACTGTTACCACCTTATTCTAAAATCGATTTAATAAAATACATAAATATCTTATTTACATCAGTATTCAGAAACTTTGCTATGAGACTCGAAATTGAGCTCAGGTGCATTCTGTTTCCATTGATCATTCTTGAGATGTTTCTACAACTTGATTGGAGTCCACCTGTGGTAAATTCAATTGATTGGACATGATTTGGAAAGGTTGTCTATCCTGTCTATATGAGGTCCCACAGTTGACCGTGCATGTCAGAGCATAAACCAAACCATGAGGTCGAAGGAATTGTCTGTAGAGCTCTGAGACAGGATTGTGTCAAGGCACAGATCTGGTGAAGGATACCAACAAAGCATTGAAGTTCCTCGAACACAGTGGCCTCCATCATTCTTAAATGGAAGACAGTTGGAACCACCAAGCCCCTTCCTAGAGCTGGCCGCCCGGCCAAACTGAGCAATCGGGGGAGAAGGGCCTCGGTCAGGGAGTTGACCAAGAACCCGAGGGTCACTCTGGCAGAGCTCCAGAGTTCCTCTGTGGAGATGGGAGAAACTTCCAGAAGGACAACCATCTCTGTAGCACTCCACCAATCGGGCCTTTATTGTAGAGTGGCCAGACGGAAGCTACTCCTCAGTAAAAGGCACATAACAGCCCGCTTGGAGTTTGCCAACAGGCACTTAAAGGACACTCAGACCATGAGAAACAAGATTCCCTGGTCTGATGAAACCAAGATTGAACACTTCTGCCTAAATGCCAAGTGTCACGTCTGGAGGAAACCTGGCACCATCCCTACGGTGAAGCATGGTGGTGGCAGCATCATGCTGTGTGGCTGTTTTTTAGAGGCAAGGACTGGGAGACTAGTCAGGATCGAGGGAAAGATGAACGTACAGAGAGATCCTTGATGAAAACCTGCTCCAGAGTTTTCAGGACCTTAGACTGGGGCGAAGGTTCACCTTCCAACATGACAACGACCCTAAGCACACAGCCAAGACAATGCAGGACAAGTCTCTGAATGTCTTTGAGTGGCCCAGCCAGACCCCAGACTTGAACCCGATCGAACACCTTTGGAGAGACCTGAAAATAGCTGTGCAGCATCGTTCCCCATCCAACCTGACAGAGCTTGAGAGGATCTGCAGAGAAGAATGGGAGAAACTCCCCAAATACAGGTGTGCCAAGCTTGTAGCGTCATACCCAAGAAGACTTGAGGCTTTAATCGCTGCCAAAGGTGCTTCAACAAAGTACTGAGTAAAGGTTCTGAATACTGATGGATATGTATATTTCATTTTTTAAATTTTAACCTCTATGAGATTGGTCCCACCGCGACTGTTGATCTAACGTGCGCTAATGTGATTAGCATGATGTTGTAAGTAACAAGTATTGGCCTTAATTCAACAATCAAGTAAAAGGGTTGAGCGGAAAAATGGGGTATGGTAGTGTGTACCAGGCGCACCGGTTTGAGACTTTGAGTGTGTCAAGAACTGCAATGCTGCTGGGTTATTCACGCTCAAAACAGTGTCTTGTTTTTATCAAGAATGGTCCACCACCCAAAGGACATGTAAATTACATACAACAACTTACTGATGTACACAAACAACGACTCCATCTCCTCCGCCCAGACCCGGGTTCTCACACCACCAGCCTGCATTATTGTTTTCCACATGGCCTTAAATTGTAGCAATATACCAGTATATATTATTTTAATAGCAGGACACTGTAAAGTCCATTATTCCACTGAAGAGTATGAATTAGGCTGTTTGAGAAGGACCAAAATAGCTACCGGGGTCAAAGTTGTGTGCTGCAGAACCTTGGTATAGCATGGGTGGAGTAAGCATTGAGGTGCGCATTAATTTTATTTTCCTTTTTTCGGCTTCAGACCAATTCCTTCTTCCCTATTAAAAACACGTCGTTGGTTTTTAATGGACAGAAATTAGCATGTGAGAGCGATAAATTATAAACGTCATCAAAAAATGTTTCCCCTACAAACGTAAATAGTCCGAAACGTGGCAAGTCTAATAGTCACTTAATGGAGGCTGTAGTCTCATTTTTCTCTGACGCCTAGATGTTGGAGCTAGGTCGGGGCAAGAAATTGACTTTTTGTCCTAATACTAACGACCCTGTTAAAATATCTGGCATGTGGTTCTTGGTGACGGCCATATTGCTCATGACAAGAGGCGGGGAGTGTGTTGTGTACCTCCAATCAAGTTGATTAGCAAATTGTCATTGACATTGGTGTCATATTGGCTTAGATATGATGGTAGGGATATTAGAATTTAACATTGAGCTTCAACCAATGCCATTCTATTGTGGGGGCTATTGCCACCACAATAATTATTAAGTCAATCCCTTGGTTTCCATCCTCACCTGTGTTTCCCTAACTGAACTCCGCAGCAGCCCCCAAGCCCACCAGCCCCCACAGCCCCCACAGCCCCACAGCCCCACAAGTCCAACCACAGCCCCAAAGCCCACAGCCCCATCAGGCCCGACAGCCCCAAAGCCCCACGAGCCCCACAAGCCGCAACAGCCACCCAGCCCCACAGCCCCACGAGCCCCACCACCCCCACAGCCCACAAGCCCGACAGCCACCACCAGGCCACCACAGCCCACAGCCCCACAAGTCACCACCAGCCCCACAAGTCCCAGAGCCCCACAGTCCCACAGCCCCACAGCCCCACAGGCCCCACAGCCCGACAGCCCCCACAGCCCCACAGTCCCACAGCCCCGACAGCCCCCCAGCCCCACGCCCAGCCCCCACAGCCCCACAGCCCCACAGCTCCCCCCACAAGTCCCGAACAGCCCCCACAGTCACCACAGCGCCACAGTCGCCCCCAACAGTCCCCCCACAAGCCCCAGGTCCAAGCCCCACAGCTCACCAAAAGCCCCACAGCCCCCACAGACCCGGACAGCGCCCCACATCCCCACAAGTCCCCAACAGTCCGCACACGCCGCCCACAGCCCCCACAAGCCCACAGCCCCACGCCCCCACAGTCACCACAGTCCCCAAGTCCCCACATGCCCCACAGCGCCCACAGCCCCCACAGCCCACGCCCCACAGCCCCACAGTCCCAAGCCCCACAGTCCCCAGCCCAACAAGCCCCACAGTCCCCACAGCCTCCCACAGCCCCCAAGCGAGCCCCCCACCACAGTCCCCACAGCCCCCACAGCACCACAGCCAGCCCCACAGCCACACAGCCCACACCCGCACAGCACCGCCCCACAGCACCCCCAACGCACAGTCCCCACAGTCGCCCCCAGCCCCCACAGGCCCCCCAAGCCCACAGCCCCACAGACCCCCGACAAGTCACCACTCAGCCCACGCCCCACAACCCACAGGTCACACACAAGCCCCCGCCCACATGCCCCACAGCCCCACAGCTCCCACAGTCGCCCCACCACACCCCAGCAAGCCCACACACACCCCCAACCCAAGCCCCACAGCCACAGCCCCCACAGCCCACCCCAGCCAGCCCACAGCCCCCACAGACGCCCACAGTCACCACAGCCCCAAACCAAGCCCCACAGCCCCCACAGTCCCGCCCACAGCCCCCACACCCCGCCCCCACAGTCCCCACACCCACAGCCCCACAACCCCACAGCACCACAGCCCACAGTCCCCCACAAGCCCCCAACAGCCCCACATCGCACAGCGCCACAGTCCCCACAGCCCCCCACAGGCCCCACAACCCGCACGCACAGTCCCGGCAGTCCCACAGTCCCCACACCACCCAACAGTCCCCACAGCTCCCAAGCAAGCCCCCACAGCCCTTCCAGTCCACCCCGGCCCAGCAGTCCCCGCGCCCACAGCCCACGTCAGACAACGCCCCACAGTCCCCACAGGCCCGCAACCAGCCCCCACATGTCCCACAGCAGCCCCACAGTCCCCCAACACAGCCCTCCCCACAGTCCCACAGCCCCCACAGCCCCCACAGCCCCACAGGCCCCCACATCCCCCCACAAGACCCCACAGCCCGCACAGTCCGCACAAGTCCCCCACAGATCCCAAGCCCCACAGCAAGCCCTCCACCAGTCCCCACAGTCCCCCGCCCCACAGTTTCCGCCACAGCGCCCCCCACAGCTCCACAGTCCGCCCACCACGGCCCCGCCGTCACAAGCCACAGCCCCACCCAGCCCCCACAGTCCCGGCACAGTTCCCGCCGCCACAGTTCCCCACCTCAAGTCCCCCACAGCCCAAGCCCCAACCATCCCCCACAGTCCCCCACAAGTCCGGCACCAGCCCCCGCCACAAGTCCCCACCACAAACCCCCACAAACCCCCAGCAGCCGCCCAGGCAGTCCACAGCCCCCGCCACGAGTCCCCACAGCCCCCCACAGTCCACAGCCCCCACAAGTCCCGCCCACAGCCGCCCGCAGCGCCCCACGTCGCCCCAGCCCCCCCCAACAGTCCCCCACAGTCCGCCCAAACACGCCCCCACAACGGTGCCCACAAGCCCCCACAGTCCCTCGACGAAGGTCCCCCCACAGGGAGCCCCCACCACTCGTGCCAACAGCCCCAACAGCCCGCCATTGAACAGTCGCCCAACAGCCCGACAGCCCGCCACCACAGCCCACGCAAGGGGCCCCCCACCAGCGCCACAGCGCCACAGTTCCCGCAACAGGCCCCACAGCCGCCGGACAGCCGCCCGACAGCCCCACAAAACCCAACCAGCCCCGACAGCCCGCCACAGGCCCCCACAACCCCAACAGCCCCCACAGTCCCCACCATGGGTGTTAGGCCCCGACAACCCCACAGCCCCCCAAGCCCCCACAGACCCCCCACAACCGCCCACAGCCCCCAGAACAGCCCCCACAGGCCCCCCAACCCCCAACAGCCCCCACAAGGCCGCACAAACCCCACAGCCCCGCAGACAGCCGCCCCACAACCCCGAGCAGCCCCACATACCCCAGGAGCCCCCCCCAGCCCCCACAGGCCCCCACAAACCGCCCACAGCCCCCACAGGCCCCCACCGAGGCGCCCGGCCACACGCCCACAGCCCCGCACAACCGCACAGGCCGCCACAACACCCAACAGCCCACAACAGCCCCCCGCACAGTCCCCACCGACAGCCGCACGAGAACCCCCGCCCAAGCCCCCACCAGGGCCCGCCGAACAGGCCCCCACAAACCCCCCAGACAAGCCCCACAGGGCCCCCACAGCCCACCAACCCCACAAAAGCCGCCCCAAGGCGCTCCGACAACCCGCACCAAGCCCCCACAGCCCGCAACAAGCCCCCCACTAGCCTCCACAAGTGCACCAACAGCCCCCACAGTCCCACAAGGCCCCCAGACGAGCCCCCCGCCCACAGCTCCCCACAGCAGCCTCGCACAGTACCAAACCGAGCCCCTTCCACAGGCCCCTCCGACAACCCGCCGACAGAGACCGCACAGCCCCACAGTCCACAGCCACACCACAAGCCCAAAAGCCCCACAACCCCAGCTCCCACAGTCGACAGCCCCCAGTACCAACAGCCCCCCACAAGTCCCACCACAGCCCCACAGGGCCCCCACAGTCCCCCCCACATTCCCCCCCAGCCCCCCAGCCCCCAAGCCCACACAGCCTTTGGCCAGCGTGGGAGGATCATGTTTTTACCTTGGAAACACCCGGCCAGTGATTAGGCAGATGAATCAAAAGAAGATGAATAAGCTCTGTAGTGTCTTCTCCGTCAGCACCCAGCGCTGTCGATTAGCATTGGTAGATAAGTTTGTGGCCACACATTTCGGCAGATGGCGTCTTTCCGGCATGGCCGTTAAAGCCCTGAGACAGAACAGACAGAAAGCAGAGCCCCAGGGACCAGACACATAGCACGCACAGCAGCCGTGCTCAAAACCGGGACCCCCAAGATGACCTCAGGAGATTTTCTAACCCAAAATATGCAGGGAAGAAAAAGTGCTAAAATATATACGAAAGTAACAGAGCAGTCAGGGGTCAGGGGTCGCCTGATGAACAAACTAAGGGAACATACTCCATAATCTTGGTGCTTTGTCTGCAGGTTATGTCAAATGTTCCATTTGCTTTGGAGGTTACATTGCAAGAAGGTTACAGAGTTGACAGAATTTCCAGAATATTCCAACAACAACTCTCCAACCAGCTCCAACAACTCTCCAACTCCCCTCTCCTATCCTCTCTGTCCTCTGACTCTCTTTCTCTCTCTTGACTCTCTCTCTGCTCTCCCTCTCTGACTCTCTCTCTGGACTCTCTTCTCTGACTCTCTCTCTCTCCTCTCCTCTCTCTCCTCTCTCTCTTCTCTTCTCTCTCTCTCTCCTCCTCTCTCTCTCTCTCTCTCTATGGTCCTCCGAAGTGAAGATAAACATCATTATCTCTAATAACTTGTAATGTAATGTAATGGAACAGGGGCCAACAGAGCAAGACATGGAAATTAAGAGTTTTTACTCTCCATGCAATGGAAGACCACTCAGCGCAGCTAGGTCAGACAGTTTACCGTCAACGTGTCGCAAGCTTTCCAATCAGTCCCTTGGCACAGAGAAGCTGCAGTAGACTAGAGCAACGTCGTCACTCTGATAATGAGAGGTGTAGTTGTACGCCTAGCCACCTGTTTGACGGTGCTATTCCTCCTACATTAAAGTCGTTCTATTTTCATGCTCTTAGCTTGTTTGAAATTTAAAAAAAGGTGAAAATGTTCTCTGGCTGTGAACAGCAGAGGCTGTAAACCTGCAATGGTGGTTTTTGACACCAACTATTCAGGTGTGTGTGTGGTTGTGTGTGTTTATTTGTTGCAATGAGGGCATCCTCTATCACATGACTTCCCCTGCTTGATGACTACCATTAGATTTCCCCTTTATATGTTCGATGTATCGATGACTTGTCAATCAATCAATATAAGATGCAGAGTGAAGCCTGACGTTAAAGCCCGTAAAAGCCCTTGAGGTTTGTTCTTCTGGAACTTTCTGTTCAAAGGAGTGAGACCATGGTCATATTCTGAAAATGGCACCCTTATAGGGCTCCTGGTCAAAAGTAGTGGCACTACTATAGGACCAAGTCTAATAGGGCTCTGGTTTCAAAAGTAGTGCACTACTATAGACCAAGTCTCATAGGACTCTTGGTCAAAAGTAGTGCAGCTACTATAGACCAAGTCTCATAGGACTCTGGTCAAAAGTAGTGCACTACTAAGACCAAGTCTCATAGGACTTCGTGGTCAAAAGTAGTGGCACTACTATAGACCAAGTCTCATAGGACTCGGTCAAAGTAGTGCGCTACTATAGACCAAGTTCTCCATAGGAAACTTCTGGTCCAAAGTAGTGCGGCTACTATAGACCAAGTCTCATAGGACTTGCTGGTCAAAAGTGTGCGCTACTATAGACAAGTCTCATAGGACTCTTGTCAAAAGTAGTGCACTAGTATAGACCAAGTCTCATAGGACTCTGGTCAAAAGTAGTGGCGCTACTATAGACCAAAGTCTCATAGAAAGGCCTGTGGTCAAAAGTATTGCACTACTATAGACCAAGTCTCATAGGACTTGCTGGTAAAAGTAGTGGCGGCTACTATAGACAAGTTCCTTCATAGGGCTCTGGTCAAAAGTAGTGCACTAAATAGAGGATGGAGTGATATTTCAGAGCCTTCTCTTCCGTTCTCTTTACCCACAGTTTTACTCCCTAGACAGACAGACCTAGACCTAGACAGTCGTCAATCAGTATCTCTGATGGTGGCTTGTGATACACTTTGCACTCATCCCTAGCTGACATTTTAAATAATGATACGGGGTGGGAGAAATGCCCAAATATTTCTTTGTTGTCCCTGTGATTTCTAACATGTGATATTATTGGATTGTCTAATGAGGATATCAGCAACATAGCTGAACCTACCTGATGTTTAAAAAAATGCCACTTCTCACAAACACGCCCCCTTTGTCCGCTCTCATTAGCACGGTCTTATTTAGAGCCAGTAAAACAGGCAAACAGACGCATCCTATTCACCACGGTGTCTTCTGCTTGGGTTCACTCGCAATGACTCCTGGGTTGTTAATCCTTCGGGCTGTGCACATGATCCACTAGTTATTGCTGCTATAATACTGCTCACAGGACAAATGTAGTCCTATTCATGATATGACCTTCTAGCCTAAATACGGTGAATTTATATTTGTTTGCCAATATTTGTAGCCCTACTACAAACACATTAAACAAACTTGGCTAGGCTAAATCTCAGCTAACGATTTATTTTTATTTAATTTAACCTTTATTTAAGTAGGCAAGTCAGTTAAGAACAGAATGTTATATACAATGACGGCCTCCCCTGACCAAGTTCTAACTCAACATATGGTAACAGAGATGCTATACATCAGAGTTCTGTATGCAACAATCTGCTTATAGTGAACTCTGTCTGTAAATGCTTTATAATGGTTTTGCAAAGAGAAACAAAATCCGTGTTAGGTATGGACTCTTTTTTTTTGCGTCAGTAGCTACGTTTCCATTCAATTTGGGACAGATTTTCATGCAAATATTCTAAAATCTGCATGAAACAATATGCACATTTTGACCTAGTGCACATTAAAATTACTTTTTGCCGTTAAATTCCCATGTACCGAATGAAAAATAGAAGTTAAATGGGTTTCCATCGCATTTTCAACTCTACTGATGGCTGGTTTTCACACAAAAACAACAGTGTTTTTTAGCAAATTGACCCACTCTGGCACATGCGCTCTAGCCAACAGCTCGCAGATCCAGTGCTGGTAGGCTACCAACATTATGAGATTATTATGGACAAAAGAGTCAGATTATTTGTATTTGTCAAACTGCAGCCAAACATCGATCGTCATGTCACCGGAATAAGAACCCTCGATATTTATTGGAAAGGAGCTCAAGCTTATCGCCATCCGGTGAAGTTCATCATCATTTATTTCCCCTGTAGTCTAATAAACTGCACGCTTACCCAAATCGTAGTGGGAAGTTCACTTCCATATGATGGTTATTATATAAATTATTATACTAATACATTTTACAGACACAAAAAGATCCCACCATGTAGAACGAACATATTGTCGGTCGGCATTTATACAATTGTACCGGCATTTCATGTTTCTATTAGTCGCGTCATGACTTGTAATCACGCGTCAGGTAATTCATCCGAAATGATTGGACGTAAACGCGATTAGTTATAGCCTACTCCGAATAGAAAAATACAGTGTAGAGAACGCAGAAGTAATCTCGTGTTACAGATGGTTCATTGAATTATAATAGGCCTAAACATGCACATTAAATGCATTTAAAATGGGTCACACAGTACACAAACAATTGCACAAAATACCACAGTTACAAAGGCCTACTTTCTTCATGCAATTACCTACCGTGCATTTCCGAAAGTATTCACACCCCCTTGAGATGTTGTGCCACTGATCTACACACAATCTCAGTCTAATTTACAAATTCCTGATTTTAAAAACAATTCAGACTAAATGTCTTGAGTCAATAAGTATTCAAGCCCTTTGTTATGGCAAGGCTAAATACGTTCAGGAGTAAAACGGTGCTTAAAGGAGTTACATAATAAGTTGCATGGACTCACAGAGAGCAATAATAGTAGGCTAACATATATTTTTTACGAATATCCCATCTCTGTACCCCACACATAGAATTATCTATAACGTCCCTCAGTCGAGTCTTGAATTTCAAACACAGATTCAACCACAAAGACCAGGGAGGTTTTTCCAATGCATCTCAAAGAAGGGCACCTATTGGTAGACGGGTAAAAATAACAGCAGACATTGAATATCCCTTTGAGCACGAGGAAGTTATTCATTATTATTATTATTAAATCATTCTAATATGTATTGACTCAAAGGAGTTAAATACTAATCTAATCAAGATATATTAGTGCTTTATTTTTCATTCATCTTTTTTTTTAAATGTATTTTTCTTCCACTTTGATATTACAGAGTATTTTGTGTAGATCATTGAAAGAAAGAGACAATTACATTAATTTTGAATTCCAATTTGTAACACAACAAAATGTGGGGGAAAAAGTCAAGGGGTGTGAAAACTTTCTGATGCCTCTGTATAATATAATATGGCCAGTTTATTATCATAACCATATTTTACGCTATAGAATAGCTGGGTAAAAATATTGTCATCAAGGTACATTTGCATACAATGCACAATGGTCTTATTGCTAAAAAATTGGTGGTTGAGGAGTTATGAAAAATAAAAAAAAGTTGACCTAAATAAATACATTCAAATATTATTATTATTATGCTGTGTAGTTATACATCATGTTTACTTTCTTCGCCTGTAGTTTGTGATTGGTGCCACTTGTTTCTCGGACAATGACCTTGTCAACTTCAGTTATATCAGAGCGCCAGAGAGTCACTTGTTTTGTCCCTTCTATCATCCCCTAAAGAGGCTCGCGCTGCTGTTAGTCCATATTGGACTAATTGAAATGTTACTGATCATAACCGTTAAAAACAATTTCGCAGGCTTCGTTTATTAACGTTAAAAAAATAAATGCCCTTTAACGGTTTGAGTCGTGGCTCAGCTGTTGGGCGCTCTTGGGGTCGTCGGGTTGAAATAATACGCGCTATGTTCTCCAACCGTAATCAGCGCCTTCAAATGGGCATGGGCGGAGACAGTGTGTGTGTGTGTGTGTGTGTGTGTGTGTGTGTGTGTGTGTGTGTGTGTGTGTGTGTGTGTGTGTGTGTTGTGTGTGTGTGTGTGTGTGTGTGTGTGTGTTGGTGTGTGGTGTGTGGTGCGCGCGCAACGACAGAAAACTCACAAGTTAACATATTGCGGCACAAAGTTAATCATTATTGCGTTGGTTATTTCAAGGGCCTGATCGATTAGTAATATTGCTTTCAATTTACAAGGCAGGAAAAAAATATTACCGAAGTAATACTGTCAAATTATGATCGTGTTATTATTTGAATATTGTTTCTGAAGAATGACTTCGTTTAGAAAAACAAACTGAAATAATAAATAAGCCTCAAATGTAGGCTTATCAAAACGGAAGATTTTCATCATAAATACGATATTCATAATGACAAGTTAATTGATTTACAGTTTAAATTAATTTACAGATTTCGAATACTGTCTTTGAATATCCAAAACATGCATTGCCCCCCCCCCCCCCCCCCCATCATATTGATTATGCTATTGGTTATTGATGTGGTAGAAATAATACAATAATATTCGTATATAAACACTCAGCAGAACACTTCTGCTGTAGAATTCTAAAACAGAGAAAACAGCTCGTTCTTTTCCCACCGAAAAGTCTAGAATCTATCAACAACAACAAAAAAAGTGTCATCAATTTCAGAATTTTCTGCAAGGATTGTTATATAATGTTGATGTTTACTAAAATAAGATCATGTATTGATATTATGTCGTGGTGGTCAATACGATTTCTTTAGGCTATTTCTTCCTTATCGTTGCTGAACAATCTACATGCCTAAACAACTTCTTTCCCTCACAAAAAAATGTCATATGCCGAGTGTGTCTAATTCATTCATTTAAAACGAAGCTCGAATTTCTTTGTAATGACATCAGATTTGAAGACCCCTAACTCCTCCAAGCCTCCTCCCCTCTCTCCGTTCGCAAGATGCCAATTGGCGAATGGATGACAGACAGTCGGAAAAGCCATGGCATTGTCCCGGTGATTTGCCCCCAGATCGTTAAGTCCGCTATAAAACCCTGTCGTTATGCCCGTGCGTGCCAAATGGGCTGTTAGTTGTGATTGGGAGTAACAAGTGGATTGAACAGCGACACTTTCTCTCACCGAGCTGCGCTCTGCATCTCTCTCTCTCTCGGTAGGTTTCTTGTCTGCTTTTCGGGATAATATTGATATGTCATTTAGGCAGCTGTGATTTTTTTGTCACAAAAATAGCCTCATCTGAGAATCTTTGTTTTTTTAACTTCATGTGTAGAATAACTTTCAAGAACCTTCTCGTGTCCTTTCGTGGATGTTTTTGTTTACCTTCTCATGTTAATCCATTGCACATTGAATTGGTTGACCATGTAGCATATTTTTATAATCTAGTGACATGGTTTTACATTTTAATCCTAGTGGTAGTGAAAAAATCTGATGCTAAATGGTTCGTTTGCTTTTCTTTCCGTAGACTATTGCGCTGGCTGTCTGAATAAACCTGAGGATCATCATGGACTCCGGTACCAACCGAATGTCTAGCCGACCTTCCTCTCCCGAGGTGCACGATATGTTCCTGCATGCGATGAAGAAGCATATGGTGGGCTTCTCCGGTACTGTCTCGTCCACACAGAGCGACTCACCGCCAGAGATACCCGCGGACATGCGGAGCCTTTCGGATGACGATGATGATGACATTACCCTGAGAATGCTGTCAAAGAAGGACCGTAAACTGCTCTCAGAGAACGAGCTGCAGGGGATGCGGCTGAAAATCAACAGCCGTGAGCGGAAGAGGATGCACGACCTTAACATCGCCATGGACGGTCTCCGGGAGGTCATGCCTTACGCGCACGGGCCCTCGGTGCGCAAACTCTCCAAAATCGCTACTCTCCTCCTGGCGAGAAACTACATCTTGATGCTGAGCAACTCGCTGGAGGAGATGAAGAGGCTTGTCAGTGAGTTCTACGGCAGCGGCCACCACAGCAGCTTCCACCCTTCCGCATGTGGTACTATGGCGCACACTGGGCCCCTGCCTGGTCATCCGGCCGTTTCTCACGCCTCCCACCCGGTGCACCATCCACTTCTTCCCCCGGCAGTCTCCACGGTTGCCTCTCTCTCTACAACGGGTCTCACCTCGATCAGACCCCACCATGGACTCCTGAAGGCGCCCTCGGCCGTCCCGGGCCCCCTGGGTAGCAGTTTCCATCACTGGGGCGCGGGAATGCCCTGTCCATGCAGCATGTGCCAGGTGCCACCACATGTTTCCGGCATGAGCGCTGTCACCATGTCCAGGCTGACGAGTGAATCCAAATGACTTGAACTCTTATCATAAAACGAGAGAGGGGAAAAAAGGGAAATTAACTTTGGCTTGAAGACGTCACAGTGTATATCAGTCCAACACGTTTTTTTGTTTGTTTTATTTATCTGTTGCTGAAATAAACTTTGGATTGAGCCAGCAGAAATGCATTGCTTTAGAACATTGGAGAAGCGCTACTTACATACCATGTCGTAACATTATTTAGATAAATGTATAAAAGGTGCTTTTCATATTCAGTAAAAGCCCATCAGTTCACTGTATGCAAACCTATGACAGGAATACACATTATAGGAAGGGCGTTACTGATGGCTTTTAATGACCTGTTCTCGATCATTATTTAACTTTAGACTAGCGCATTCCCGAGACAGAATAAACGAAAGTTCACTATGTGGGTATAGCATACGGCATGAGAACACAACGGTAATGTAGATTGTAAATATGTAGATTCAGATTTCTGTTTGTACGAGAGTTTTTATATCAGGCCCTTGGTTAATGTTTGGATTGACCCGTTTAGCTTGTGTCTGCTTTCAGCCATGTAGCTCTGGTACCATGTTGCTCCATCTTCTTCCTCTGGTACCATGTTGCTCCATCTTCTTCCTCTGGTACCATGTTGCTCCTGCTTCTTCCTCTGGTACCATGTTGCTCCATCTTCTTTCCTCTGGTACCATGTTGCTCCTGCTTCTTCCTCTGGTACCATGTTGCTCCATCTTCTTCCTCTGGTACCATGTTGCTCCTGCTTCTTCCTCTGCCTCTTGTACAATATGTCCTTTCAGTGTTTTCTCTCCAACGTCACTGCCGATCCTATAGATGGCTGTTTTCTTATGTACGTTTCCTCTTTCCATGTTTTGTTGTTGTTGCCAAGCACGCCAAGTCACAGCCCGACGCAAAGAATGATCACTTCTTTATTTTTTTTTAAATAAAAAAGTGCTAAATTATATTTATTTACTTATTTTGGATGGGATTTCAAATGAATCAATGTCGATGATTACGTTGGGATTTTTACATGTTAAATAAAAACAAGTTTAATTGACATCGTTCTTTTCTTACTGATGTTCCACAGAAAGTGTATGCAAAACATACAGAGGCCAAATTAACCCCAATAATGAATAATACATTAGTCCAAATGTAGATATGATCTAATCGTCGAATCGGTGACGTAAGCAATAGCTCAACAGTTGGTTCTCTCTAAGAAATGTCTATGGCATTTAGAGATATAGGCAGACATACTTTTATGTCAAAGCTGTGCGTAAAATATCTACATTTTACATTTAAAACCGTCAACATTTTATAAAAACCTAAAGGCTATGTTTAAACAATAGTCAGATGCCTTTTTAGAAAATTATTTTGCATACAAAAACAAATTAGAGCCACAATACACTTTAATAAACATAGGCAATACTTTTGTAACCTGTTTTTTAGGGGAGTGGGGGGGGGGGGGGGATCAGAATTATGATTGACTAACAATGACTAACTGTCCCCCCCCCTCTGTTCAATTCAACTGAGGACAAAGACATCCACACCATTCACATTCTATTCACAGTGAGTCCAGACTGCTTCATTTTGGGCTCTCACTGTTGTTAGCAAAATCATGTTTTACATTATAGGCCTACTATAATCTCAGTATCATTGTAATCCATGTGTGTAATATTGTAATCCATGTGGATTTGCTATGTTTTATACGTGGATTATACAGTATATGTACTATGTGCTCCTCTGCTGGAAAACCAATTACTCTCTCTCGGGACAAATACATTTAAACTTGCCATTCAGAAATCAAATTTCGCCGAAATTATTATTCAATTGCTTGACCTCGCAAATGATTAAAAAATATATATTATTATTAGTTTTTAGATATTTCGTTTAGTAGAATTATAGAAGGATAAACCACATAAGATGTGATTCACTGCAAACTCGACATTTGGAGAAGCCAAATTCCTTTAAATGGGGTGGAAGGTAGCCTAGTGGTTAGAGCGTTGGGCCAGTAACCGGAAAGTTGCAAGATCGAATCCCCGAGTTGACAAGGTAAAAATCTGTCGTTCTGCCCCTGAACAAGGCAGTTAACCCACTGTTCCTAAACCGTCATTGTAAATAAGAATTGGTTCTTAACTGATTTGCCTAGTTAAATAAAAGAATCAGAAGTGATGATGAAAAGATACAAATGTCAAGATCTTTTAGAATAATCCATAATTAACATGTATAGCTCCGATTAGTTTTATGGAGTCAACTAATTATCCTAACTAATTAGACAAAACAAATAAATATAATTTATATTCAAAGTATACATATAGAATATATTATCATCATTCTTGTTTTCGCCTTAATTATATTCAGAGCACAACACACTTGTTTGTGACTTTGCTTCTCCTTCAGACTCACTCATACAAAGGTGACTTTCTTTGTTTTTTTTGGCACCAGTTTGATTTTGTCCACGCCCCGCTGCTGTCACAACTAGCGTTGTTTGAATTGTTTAGTAAAGGATCCAATTGGACTTCCATATTTCTAGTTTTGTTGTTGTTGTTGTACTTTGATGAGCTGAAAAGCTAATACTGTCTTGATGAAATCAGGTCTTTTGGATATTTATTCAGAGACTCTACATGAGAGGGGGCCACTTACCGAGACCTAAGCTAAATGTGCTTGGATTCTTGAGCTATATATGCAACATATGAGGGCAAACGATCCCCAATACAAGTTCTGTTGTGAGGAATATCCGGGAATAAATGAATATAGCAGGGTGTACATTAGTAAACGGCGGCAGCTGCATAGCAGGATGTCCATGCGGCTGCAATGTTTTCAAAAGGCTTTTGAAGCTGGAACGATATAGAAAGAACTTGCTGTTTGAATATTCATGTTCGCATTTGTTTATTCCTCTGTCTTCTTTTTTATTTTTTTTATTTTTACAATTGAATTATTCAAATGATGTGAGTAAGAAAACTAAAAAGTCCTTCAAGATGTGTTGGGCGTTTCGGCCCAAAGAAAAACGTTTGTTTGACTCACTGCGATTTCCTCCTAATTTTACTTTAACCACTTGAAAAATATCCGCTTGTTTCAATAGTTTTGCTGTTGTTCACAGACACGCACACACACGCACACGCACGCACGCACGCACGCACGCACACACACACACACACACACACACACACACACACACACACACACCACACGCACCACACGCACACACCACACGCACACACGCACACACGCGCACACGCGCACACACACACACACACACACACACACACACACACACACCACACACACCACACACACACACACACACACACACACACACACACACACACACACACACACACACATGCCACACCTGAACAACCTAGGTAAAAGGATGCCACTTGAGCTATCCCAGCCAATATAATGTTTATATGTCTACTAGCCTATTAAAAGGGGGTAACGTGACATGTTTGACAGAACAAATTGAGTCCAAACCGAGTTTAATAATCAAATGTGTAAATAACACAATGTTTAACATGTTTTTTTTTTTTACCAACATCTGCTTGTCCAGGTCATCTCTTAGCCCGCCACCCTATTGAGATCCCATTTGCTGCCTGCGAAATGCAATTACTCAAGGAGTTAATGGGGATTAGAGGTATCACATTTCAAAATTAATTAGAACCCCCCACTCACTACCCACAATTCCATCTATTTCGTTCCCACCTTAACGAGCAGCCTTTCTCACTTCATTACGAGTCAGTCAGTTATCTACACACCATTACACACACACACGCACACACGTACACACGTGCACACGTACATACAGACATACATATTTACATACGTAGATACAGTTTAAGTCGGAAGTTTACATACACTTAGGTTGTAGTCATTAAAACTCGTTTTTCAACCACTCCACAAATTTCTTGTTAACAAACTATAGTTTTGGCAAGTAGGTTAGGACATCTACTTTGTGCATGACACAAGTCATTTTTCCAACAATTGTTTACAGACATATTATTTCACTTATAATTCACTGTATCACAATTCCAGTGGGTCAGAAGTTTACATACACTAAGTTGACTGTGCCTTTAAACAGTTTGGAAGATTACAGAAAATGATGTCATGGCTTTAGAAGATTCTGATAGGCTAATTGACATCTTTTGAGTCAATTGGAGGTGTACCTGTGGATGTATTTCAAGGCCTACCTACTCAGTGCCTCTTTGCTTGACAGCATGGGAAAATCAAAAGAAATCAGCCAAGACCTCAGAAAAAAAGTCATTTGGGAGAACACTCTCTCGACTGGTGCATTACTTCCAGGTAATGCACATGACAACACACGCTAATCTAGCCAGGTTAGTGTGTGGGATGTCGTTCTCTTTGAAGTGGGTAAGCGGTGTCTCAGATGTTTTCCATTCTTCAAGCGATCCCCTCCTTTAGGAACTCTTGCAGGCCAGTAACCTTGTCACACAATGCATCCTCATTGATGGTCACATTGGGGCATTTTTCCTGCAATGTGCCTGCTGCCTTCTGGATCTCTTCACGCAGAGGTTGCCTTTTTAAAAGGAGACCATGTAAATCTTTTAGATTATCTGTGTGCTTTCCCCATGCTTGCAAGTAGTTCACAGCCATAGTGAAGAATGATTGTGATGTTTTGAGAAAGCTCTCTTTAGACATGGSTCCATTTTCCTCTAGCTCTCTCAGAAGTCSTCTGACCAAAACTGGAATGAAGTTGTCATCACGTCTTGCAGTSAATTTTGCCTCAARGTTTCTCAGAATTGCAGCGGACTCCACAGCACAGCGGTCCTGGCGCCCAAGCATCTTGATCTTGTCAATGAATACGGTCAAGTTTCCATGGATAAAGGCCAGCCAAAGTTCAGTCAGTGGATCTTCGAACATTGTTCACAGGACAACAGGGCATTTGTCTTCAGAAATAAAAAAGGATTTCAATGGCACATACATTTCAATGGCCGAGTTTTCCACAGCAGTTTTCTCCAAAACTATCGCGAGCAAGTAGTTAGTAGAAGAAGAAGAGTGAATGAAGCTGCTGTAGCGAGCAGCCCCCTCTGCTGGCCTAAACAAGCACAACGCGAATGAGACGTCAACCGGGCATCGGCGCAGAGGAAGGCTCCTGCCATGGAGCGGGACTGGTCCCCGTGCCTGGACTGGGCATTGGCGCAGGTTGCACCGGACTGATGACACGCTCCTCAGGTCGAGTGCGTGGAGCCGGCACAGGACGCTCCAGGCTGGGGAGGCGCACTGGAGGCTTAGTGCGTGGAGCCGGTACAGGACGTACCGGACTGGGGAGGCGCACTGGAGGCCTGGTGTGTGGAGCCGGCACAGGTGGCACCGGACTGGTGACAGGCTCTTCAGGTCGAATGTTGAGCAAAACACACTTGACCAACATCTCTCTCCTCTCCCTCTCTCCCTTCTTCTCCATTGCCTCCCTGACGGTCTCTGGCTCTTCCCTCTGCTCAACCGCCAGATCCATGTGCCCCCCCCTCTGTGGCAGCGGACTGAAGACACACTCCTCATGGCAAATGCGAGGAACCGGCACAGGACATATCGGGCTGGGGAGGCGCACCGGTGGCCTGGTGTGTGGAGCCGGCACAGATGTCACCGTACTGATGACACGCTCTTCAGCATGCCTGCGCTGCAGCCTACTCCTCGCCTCCAACTCTCTCCGGTATCCCCCATTGAATTCCTCCACCGTCTGCCATTTGGGCTCTTGCACTCTCCACTGCTCAGCCGACAGCTCCATGTGCCCACCCCCAAAATGTTGGTATTTCTGTGGCCGCGGCCCCCGGCGTCGTTGCTTTCCTTCCTGTGTCCTCTGTGACTCCCGCCAAGGAAGGGTCTCGCATCCACTCATGATCTCCCATGTCCAAAACTCCTTTACCTCATGAACACGCTGCTTGGTCCTTGCTTGGTGGGATATTCTGTCACGATTGTTATGATAGACGGACCAAGGCGCAGTGTGATTCGAATTCCACATCTTTTATTAGTGAAACTTAAACAAAACAATAAACAAACAACGACCGTGAAGTAACGGAGCGCACATCAGCACTCAACAAAACAATATCCCACAAATGCAGGTGGGAACAGGGACACCTTAAATATGATCCCCAATTAGAGGCAACGAATATCAGCTGCCTCTAGTTGGGAACCATACTAAGAACACCAACATAGAAATGCGTCGACTAGAACACCCCCTAGTCACGCCCTGGGCCTACAACACCATAGAGAACCAAGGGCTCTCTATGGTCAGGGCGTGACAGTATCGACATAAACTGAAAGGCTGCTCAGCAAGGAAGAAACCTCTGCTCCAAAACCACTATCAAAAAGCCAGACTACGGTTTGCAACTGCACATAGGGACAAAGATCGTACTTTTTTTTTTAGATATGTCCTCTCTACTATTATTCTGACATTTCACATTCTTAAAATAAAGTAGTGTATTTAAGACAGGGAATTTTTACTAGGATTAAATGTCAGGAATTGTGAAAAACTGAGTTTAAATGTATTTGGTTAAAACCTTTCTAGGACAGGCGTTCCGCTAGCGGAACCCCTCGACAACATTCTGCTGCAAAGGCAGCGCGGGAAATTCAACAATATTTCTTAGAAATATGTAACTTTCACACATTAACAAGTCCAATACAGGAAATGAAAGATCCACATCTTGTTATTAATCTACCCATCGTGTCCTATTTAAAAAAATGCTTTACAGCGAAAACACAACATATGATTATGTTAGATCACCGCCAAGTCAAAAAAACACACAGCCATTTTTCCAGCCAAAGATAGGAGTCACAAAAATCAGAAATAGAGATAAAATTAATCACTAACCTTTGATGATCTTCATCAGATGACACTCATAGGACTTCATGTTACACAATACATATATGTTTTGTTCGATAAAGTTAATATTTATATCCTCAGTTTACATTGGCGCCATGTTCAGAAATGCCTCCAAAATATCCGGAGAAATTGCAGAGAGCCACGTCAAATAACATAAATACTCATCATAAACTTTGATGAAAGATACATGTTTTACATAGAATTAAAGATACACTTGTTCTTAATGCAACCACTGTGTCAGATTTAAAAAAAACTTTACGGAATAAGCAAACCATGCAATAATCTGAGACGGCGCTCAGAATGAAAAGAATGTATCCGCCATGTTGGAGTCAACAGCAATCAGAAAGTACATTATAAATATTCCCTTTGATGATCTTCATCAGAATGCACTCCCAAGAATCCTAGTTCCACAATAAATTGTTGTTTTGTTCGATAATATCCATTTATTTATGTCCAAGTAGCTACTTTTGTTAGCACGTTTAGTACACATATCCAAACGCTCGTGCAGGTCCAGCCGAACGTCGGATGAAAACCTCAAAAGGTTATATTACAGGTCGGAGAAACTTGTCAAACTAAGTATAGAATCAATCTTTCGGCTGTTGTTATCATAAATATTCAATAACCTTCCAACCGGAGAATTCCTTTGTCTGTAGAGAAGCTATGAAATGTGTGTGACCAGGACCTGGCTCTCTGCCAGACCACTGACTCAAACAGCTCCCATCCGGCTCCACATCACAGTAGAAGCCTCATTCAAGGTTCTACAGACTGTTGACATCTAGTGGAAGCCGCAAACAGATCCATATCCTACTGTGCATTCAATAGGGGCTGATTTGAAAATCGACCAACCTCAGATATCCCACTTCCTGGTTCTGTTATACTCACAGACATCATTCAAACAGTTTTAGAAACTTCAGAGTGTTTTCTATCCAATAGTAATACTAATATGCATATATTAGCATCTGGGACAGAGTAGGAGGCAGTTCACTATGGGCACGCTATTCATCCAAAAGTGAAAATGCTGCCCCCTATCACAAAAAAGCTAAGGTGTATGTAAACTTCCGACTTCAACTAAACATACATACGGGCACACATACATACGTACATACATACATACATAAATATATATATATATATATACATATACAGTGCGGAAAGTGTTAATTAATTTAATTTTTCCCACATTTTGTTACATTCCTTTATTCTAAAATGGATGAAATATATGTTTTCCTCATCAATCTACACACAATCCATAATGACAAAGCGAAAACAAGTTTTGAGAATTTTTTGCCAATGTATTTTGCTAAAAATACTAAAACAGAAATACCTAATTTACGTAAGTATTCAGACCCTTTTCTATGAGACTCGAAATTGAGTTCAGGTGGATCCTGTTTCCATTGATCATCCGTCAGATGTTTCTACCGCTTAATTGGAGTCCACCTGTGGTAAATTCAATTGATTGGACATGATTTGGAAAGGCACACACCTGTCTATATAAGGTCCCACAGTTGACAGTGCATGTCAGAGCAAAAACCAAGCCATGATGTCATAGGAATTGTCCGTAGATCTCCGAAACATGATTGGGTTGAGTTACAGATCTGGGGAAGGGTAAAACATTTCTGCAGCATTGAAGGTCCCCAAGAACACAGTGGCCTCCATCATTCTTAAATGGAAGAAGTTTGGAACCACCAAGACTGTTCCTAGAGCTGGCCGCCCAGCCAAACTGAGCAATCGGGGGAGAAGGGCCTTGGTCAGCGAGTGTGCAAAGCTGTCATCAAGGCAAAGGGTTGCTGCTTGTAGAATCTCAAACATAAAATATATTTTGATTTGTTTAACACTTTTTTGGTTACTACATCATTCCATATGTGTAATTTCATAGTTTTGATGTCTTTACTAGTATTTTTAAATAAAGAAAAACCCTTGAATGAGTAGGTGTTGTGAAACCTCTGACTTGTACTGTACACACACACACACACACACACACACACACACACACACCACACACACACCACACACACACACACACACACACACACACACACACCACAACACACACACACACACACTACATACTGACACACACACACACACACACACACACACACACACACACACATACATACATACTGTGTACACACACACACACACACACACACACACACGCATAATACTTCTGTACATACTGTACATACTGTACATACATAGTCAGTTAGCTACACACCACTACACATACACTGTAGAAAATGAAGTGTTGAATCTACTTGAAATAAATGAAAGCAACAAATGTACACACTGTATTATTGAGTATTGATGTTCTTAACTAAAAAAGATTAATAAGTTGTTTGAATTTACACAAATAATTAAGTCTGGGGAATTAATAATAGCAATACAAAATGTGTTGTATTTACTTGATAAAATGATTAAATATGAGTTGATGTAACACAACTATTAAGTCAACCCAAAATAGTAGTGTTTCACAAACATTTAATGTTAAAAAAATGTTTTATGTGTTTGATCATTTGTCATTTTAACCCACCTTGACAGGCATTGTTGGTATTTGGTGTTTTATTAGGATCCCCATGAGCTGTTTTTTGTATTTTATTAGGATCCCCATTAGCTGTTTTTTGTATTTTATTAGGATCCCCATGAGCTGGTTTTTGTATTTTATTAGGATCCCCATTAGCTGTTTTTTGTATTTTATTAGGATCCCCATTAGCAGTGTTTTGTATTTTATTAGGATCCCCATTAGCTGTTGAGAAAGCAGCAGCTACTCTTCCCGGGTTCCACACAAAATATGAAACATGACATAATACAGAACATTAACAGACAAGAACAGCTCCAGGACAGAACTCCATTTCGGGGCGGCAGGTAGCCGAGTGGTTAGAGCTGTTGGGCGACTAACCGAAAGGATCGAATCCCCGTGCTGACAAGGTAAAAAATCTGTCGTTCTGCCCCTGAACAAGGCAGTTAACCCACTGTTCCTAGGCCGTCATTATGAATAAGAATTTGTTCTTAACTGACTTGCCTCGTTAAATAAAACAAAAACATCAACCAGCAGTAATAGGAGGTAGAGCTGAAAGCTCTCATTAGTGAATGTACATTATCCTGATGGTGATCCATTATCCTGATGGTGATCCATTATCCTGATGGTGATCCATTTTCCTGATGGTGATCCATTTTCCTGATGGTGATCNTCCTGATGGTGATCCATTTTCCTGATGGTGATCCATTATCCTGATGGTGATCCATTATCCTGATGGTGATCCATTTTCCTGATGGTGATCCATTACACCTTATGCCACAACAAACAGCTTAACACTAAACATAGAAATGGGATCTTCTTTATTCAAACATGCATACACCAATATGTAAAAGAATACTGAAGTCAAAAACAAATTGAATTACCCACAATCCTCTAAAAACAGAGCCACGTGGCAAGTTGTTGCATGAATTTAAAATTATTAAGTAGAGAGAAATATTATTCAAATGGAGTAAGTTAAATCACTTAAATCACTTAAATGTTTTTGGTGAAATGAGCAAATCATTGAAAGGACTTGCAGGGAAGGAATCAGCCATACATTCATTTATTCTTTATTTAACTAGGCAAGTCAAGAACAAATTCTTATTTTCAATGACAGCCTAGGAACAGTGTGCCGTGTTCAGGACGACAGATTTGTACCTTGTCAGCTCGGGGATTCGAACTTGCAACCTTTCGGTTACTAGTCCAACGCTCTAACCACTAACCTACCCTGCCTCCCCATACCTACATACTAACGCGTAGGCTGTTGAAATCCTCAAATTATGTGCTTTGCATGTATTTCTACAATCTTATTTTTTAGGGAAATATTATATTTATTTTTATACAAATTCAAATTGCTAAGTACCAATAAAGAGTTGCACCATCATTAAATAACTATGGACCATTTAAAGTTATAAAGATGCTTGTTTAAGCCAGAGTGATTTACCCCTGAAAGCTTCTTAACGCATTTGATTGAATAGCTCCTTATACATAGCTGGCACCACGACGACAGGTCCCCTGATTCTAAATTCCCAGATTGACAGTTTGAATATTCATAAGTTGTTGCAGCGAGGGTTAGGAGGGTGTGACGGTCTTACATCCACCTTACACTGGACTTAAACCTCCCAGAACACTGCACAGATGTACAGCCTTTCAAGCGAGCACATCGTGTTTTGTTAGCCCAAAGGATTATACTGAATGGGTTGAAGAGACGCATCAAAGCTGCTGCTGGGGGAACAGAAAGAGAAACAGAAGCAGAGGGCCAGAGTAGAGAAAGAGAGTAGAGAGAGAGGAGAGAGAGAGAGAGAGAGAGAGAGAGAGAGAGTAAACAACTAGATTGAGAAGAGAAGTGTATCAGTAGTCACACAATGAGTCAGGCCTTAGCTGTGTAAGGAGGTCGTTAGGGGAACCATCTGAGACCACTCCTTCCCTGGGGACCAATGTTTATTTCAGTTCATCTGTTCATCCTTACGGAGCACAGAACACCTCTCTGGACTGATACATAGAGACTAGGCTACATGGAAGACACAGAGAGGGAATGCAGAACAGCACATAAGGATTGCAGTTACAG
>NW_019942892.1:33047-44647 GCF_002910315.2 Salvelinus sp. IW2-2015 | reverse complement strand
TATTATTGACTACACACACACACAACACACACACACACACACACACACACACACACACACACACACACACACACACACACACACACACACACACACACACACAACACACACACAACACAACACACACACACACACACACACACACACACACACACACACCACACACTGAGTAGAGAATGTGAGCTATTCTCCTCAATAACGTTGTTAGAGTTATCCTGAATCCTTCCAAGTTGCATTACTTTATGGAGGAATACCGGTCCAGAGGGAGAATACCGGTCTAGAGGGAGAATACCGGTCAGTGGGAGAAAACCGGTCTACAGGGAGAATACCAGTCTAGAGGGAGAATACCGGTCTAGAGGGAGAATATCGGTCCAGTGGGAGAAAACCGGTCTACAGGAGAATACCAGTCTAGAGGGAGAATACCGTCCAGTGGGAGAATACCGGTCCAGTGGGAGAATACCGGTCCAGTGGGAGAATACCGTCCAGAGGAGAATACCGGTCCCAGTGGGAGAATACCGTCCAGAGGGAGAATACCGGTCTAGAGGAGAATACCGGTCAGAGGAGAATACCGTCTAGAGGGAGAATACCGGTCCCAGTGGAGAATACCGGTCCAGTGGGAAATACCGTCCAGAGGGAGAACACCGGTCTAGAGGGAGAATACCGGTCTAGAGGGAGAATACCGGTCCAGTGGGAGAATACCGGTCCAGTGGGAGAATACCGGTCCAGAGGGAGAATACCGTCTAAGGGAGAATACCGGTCTAGGGAGAATACCGGTCTAGCGGAGAATCTCGTCCTCAGGGAGAATACGGTCTACAGGGAGAATACCAGTCTAGAGGGAGAATACCGGTCTAGAGGGAGAATATCGGTCCAGTGGAGAAAACCGGTCTACAGGAGAATACCAGTCTAGAGGGAGAATACCGGTCTAGCGGGGAGAATACCGGTCCAGTGGGAGAATACCGGTCCAGTGGAAGAATACCGGTCCAGTGGGAGAATACGTCGAGGAGAATACCGTCCAGAGGGAGAATACCGTTCTAGAGGGAGAATACCGGTCCAGTGGGAGAATACCGGTCCAGTGGAGAATACCGGTCCAGTGGGAGAATACCGGTCCAGAGGGAGAATACCGGTCCAGTGGGAGAATACCGGTCCAGTGAGAGAAACCGGTCTAAGGGAGAATACCGGTCCAGTGGGAGAATACGTCCAGTGGGAGATACCGGTCCAGTGGGAGAATACGGTCTAGCGGGAGAATACCGGTCCAGTGGGAGAATACCGGTCTACAGGGAGAATACCAGTCTAGAGGGGAGAATACCGGTCTAGAGGGAGAATATCGGTCCAGTGGGAGAAAACCGGTCTACAGGGAGAATACCAGTCTAGAGGGAGAATACCGGTCTAGCGGAGAATACCGGTCCAGTGGAGAATACCGTCCAGTGGGAGAATACCGGTCCAGTGGAGAATACCGGTCTAGAGGGAGATATCGGTCCAGAGGGAGAATACCGGTCCAGTGGGAGAATACCGGTCTAGAGGGAGATACCGGTCCAGGGAGAAACCGGTTTAGAGGGAGAATACCGTCCAGTGAGAATACCGGTTTAGAGGGAGAATACCGGTCCAGTGGGAGATACCGGTCCAGTGGGAGAATACCGGTCTAGAGGGAGAATACCGGTCCAGAGGGAGAATACGGTTTAGAGGGAGAATACCGGTCCAGGGAGAATACCGTCCAGTGGGAGAATACCGGTCCAGTGGGAGAATACCGGTCCAGGGGAGGAATACCGGTCCAGGGGTGGAGAATACCGGTCCAGTGGGAGAATACCGGTCCAGAGGGAGAATACCGGTCCAGAGGGAGAATACCAGTCTAGAGGGAGAATACCGGTCCAGAGGGAGAATACCGGTCCAGAGGGAGAATACCGGTCCAGAGGGAGAATACCGTCCAGTGGAGAATACCGGTCCAGAGGGAGAATACCGTCCAGTGGGAGAATACCGGTCCAGAGGGAGAATACCGGTCCAGTGGGAGAATACCGGTTCCAGAGGGAGAATACCGGTCTAGAGGAGAATACCGGTCCAGAGGGAGAATATCGGTCCAGTGGGAGAATACCGTCCAGAGGGAGAATACCGGTCTAGAGGGAGAATACGGTCTAGAGGGAGAATACCGGTCCAGAGGGAGAATTTCGGTCCAGTGGGAGAATACCGGTCCAGAGGATTCGGTTAAGGATTCCATATCCTCAGTTGGAACATGTCATGCAGTGCCACAGAACTTGTGAAGGAGAAAACATTGGTGGACCCAACCTAACACTGTCCCAGATTCATCTGTTTTTTTAGCTGGGTAGAGCTGGGCTGGGCTGGGCTGGGCTTGGTAGAGCTGGGCTTGGTAGAGCTGGGCTGGGTAGAGCTGGGTAGACTGGTGAGTAGGCCTGGTAGACTGGGGAGTAGCCCTGGGGAGTTTTCCTGGGGAGTTGTCCTGGTAGACTGGGGAGTAGTCCTGGGGAGTAGTCCGGGGGAGTAACGGACTCCGTTCAGACCTGACTCCGTTCAGACCTGACTCCGTTCAGACCTGACTCCGTTCAGAACTGACTCCGTTCAGACCTGACTCCGTTCAGAACTGACTCTGTTCAGACCTGACTCCGTTCAGACCTGACTCCGTTCAGAACTGACTCCGTTCAGACCTGACTCCGTTCAGAACTGACTCCGTTCAGAACTGACTCCGTTCCTTCCATTTTAGGGGTGTGTGTTTGTCATCCATCATATCCCATAGAAGTCCTGCGCACCCCGTCATCACCCTCCACATAGAAAGAGGAAATCTCTAAAAAGACACCCCTGGACTTGTGATTGTCAATGCGAGTAAAAAAAAAAAGGGCAATTAAATCCACTCCCACGGCCTTTTTCTATTGGTCTGTAAGACTGTAATAGGTCTTATTGGTGGCCTTGGTCTGTGCTGTGTTGTGAGAAGTTGTCTTTTTATTTTTTACGTTGGATACGTTTTTTTTGGGGAAGATGTTTTAGTACCAGTAAATCATTCACTGTCACCTCTTGAGAAAGGGGGAAGCTTTGAGGGACTTGATAGGAGAACCCCTCCCCCCCATAGACAGACTTTCACTCACCCCACACATGCCATTTCAGAATAAAACACCTGCTGCAACGATAAACCAGTCCGGGGGTAGAGTTGAATTGATTCAGTCGGCTCAGATGACGTATATTATTAAATAACGTGCTCTGCGTTAGACTGATTTTCTCACAATACAAGGTGAAATGTGAACTTTTAAAAATCCCTCTACACGTTTTCTTGTCTGACAAAAGAACCTTCGGTTGTACATTTTTTTTACAGCATTTCCATTCTTAAGGATTTGTTTAAAGCTCTTTTGCCAAATTGTCCACATTTTCATTCTCTGTCATCTGCAGTATTTTAAAGTTAGTGGTTGAGCGAGTGGTCCGTCACACTGCCAGGCCAAATGAGAGACATGCCAGAGAGCAGTTAGTAACAGAAAATATGAGTGTGGCCAACGTCCCCCATCTCTAAACAGCCGTGACCAACTGAGCGTGTGCAGCTATTGAGGGCATTTTGGGATTTCCTTCACAAAAGACCCTCTCGCCCTCCCGCTTCTACCACCCTCCGATATGGATCAAATGCTTACTATCCCAGCCGATCTTCCTCAAAGCATGCTGGGAAAGACAATGGCAGGCCTTCAGCCGATTGGTTCCACCTTATTACCAGCTTGTAATCTTCTCATATCGTTGGCTGGGCCCCTGGACCAGGAGTCAGAGGGACAAACAACAGAGTTCCCCAATCCCTCCGCTTTGACGCGTTTCAACCATTCCCTCTGAAAAGACTGGCTTGTTAGACTTGTAATTGTTGTCTCTGCACCTGTTTGCCGTCACGGAGACATGCAAAAGAAAAGTCATTGGCATCTGTTAATTTCTCATTCGATTTCCCATGCACATTTTAAACAGTCAAAATACAGTTCAGGCCTTTAGGGGTTTTTGTTTTGTGTTGGGCTGTAGGGCTGTAGGGCTGTAGGGCTGTAGGGCTGTAGGGCTGTAGGGCGTATTGCCTCAAGGTGTTTGCTCAAGGTCCAGTGTCTCCAATGTTATGCCCACCATCATATGTGAGACATTATGTACTTAGCAGGATCTGTTGATGAATATGAAAATACTTCATTTTGGTTTTGACCTCATGTATCTGGTTACAGATGGACCAGGGTTTACAGCACAGGTTTTGACCTCATGTATCTTGTTACAGATGGACCAGGATTTACAGCACAGGTTTTGACCTCATGTATCTTGTTACAGATGGACCAGGGTTTACAGCACAGGTTTTGACCTCATGTATCTTGTTACAGATGGACCCACCCAGGGTTTACAGCACAGGTTTTGACCTCATGTATCTTGTTACAGATGGACCAGGGGTTTACAGCACAGGTTTTGACCTCATGTATCTTGTTACAGATGGACCAGGGGTTTACAGCACAGGTTTTGACCTCATGTATCTGGTTACAGATGGACCAGGGTTTACAGCACAGGTTTTCGATCCTATAATCATACTTACTACTGAGATAATGTACAGTGTTTCTGGACATACTTCTCTGGCAGAGAAACTGTGCACAGACCGATTATTACTCCGTGAGAAGAATCAAAGCCACAAGAAGGTAGAACACATTTCAAACGTTGCTTGTTAGGGGGAGGTGGTTGCAGAAACGTTGGAATGGTTTAGTCGACTTCCTCAATGGTAGTGAATCATCTGACAACACACTCCACAATCTCTGTTGCCTGCAGATATGAGGTTGATTCGGTATTTATGACAAGGTGAGGTCCATATTCCTCTAGCTAACGATACTAATCTCAGACTAATCTCCAAGAGTATCTGAGATGATTGTAGCTAATCCTGTTGAGTGGGAGAGAACGGAGCACTCCACATCATGTTGAAGTTTGTTTTGCCTTTATTTAGTTAAGAACAAATTCTTATTTTCAATGACAGCCTAGGAACAGTGGGTTAACTGCCTTGTTCGGTGGGCAGAACGACAGATTTTTTTACCTTGTCAGCTCAGGGATTACGAACTTGCAACCTTCCGGTTACTAGACCAACGCTCTAACCACTAGGCTACCCTGTAGCACTAATCTACATGGCGGCAGTACAATGATACCCATGTATACATTATTAATACCCAAATGGGATTCATTTTGTCTGGTTTGCAGTATGTAAATGCAAAAAGAAAAGGAAATGGTAGCGCTTTGTTTCAATTTGGTATCTTGTGTCTCTCAAAGCAATGTTTGAATGTGCTGACTTGCTTCAAAGGAAGCAGAACATTACCCATGAGCCCCCTCTTTAGAATTCACCCATGACAAACCCCCTTCCCCCCTCCGTTTTTTTTTTTTTTTTTACAGTCATCTCTGGGTGACTTATTCTTCATCCTGAACGGCTGGCTTGACCCAGGATCATTTGGCCAAGGCGTCTTCCTCTCGCTCTCGTTGAACCAGGAAATGGGTTTGATACAGAAGGGCCATTTAGCTCCCAGGTGCAGGACCATGGAACCAGCCTCCGTTGGACGGCTTGGCCCAGACAGGAGGTACTCAAGCCCCCCATAAAGACGATAGTCTTCCCCCTTGCCTGGAGCCACCGGTGTTCCTGCCCTGGTAAAGGCTCATCAAAAGGCCCCTGGAGACTGGGGGAGACTGGGGGAGATTTGGGGAGACTGGGGGAGACTTGGGGAGACTGGGGGAGACTTGGGGAGACACGTTTTAACTTGGAGGGAAAGAGGGAGGAAAGAGAGGGAAGGTTTTTACTTTTCTGTTGGACACCAGGTTCTTTCTTCCATTCCTTTCTTCACTGTTTCTGGGGAAGTTGAGGACTACGCTACAGGATGACAGGGGGTCGAGCGGACTGAGACACTGCACGACCTGGGGGTGCATGCGACAGTGATCAGGAGTGGATCGGCGCGGTGACGGACGAGACACGTCGAACCGCACCGGGGTGGGACAGATCAGGAATGATCAGGGATGATAGGGACCACGATCATAGGTAAGACGGGAGGTGAGCGCAGAGACCACACGGATTAGACGGCGGGCCTTGAGCGAAACACTACATGCGACGACTGGGGGTATGAGGGAACAGAACGTGAAGCTCTGGACCGGAAGGATAGATTAGACGATCAGCGACACCATCGCATGGACCCCGGGGTATGAGTGTACAGGATTCCACGGATGATCTGTGTTGGGGTGTTTAGAAGGAGCAACAGCATGAGGAACAAGCAAAGCAGGGCGGAGTTGATAGGGCAGACGAGAAGAATATATGGACGTTGTGTGAGCCAGACGAGAAGTGAAAGATTGGTGGGTGTCGAAGGACAGATCAGCCGGACATAGAATGGTGGTATGAGGACAAGACAGCGAATGACCTGGGGGGTGAGGAACGAAATCAAGGAAGAGCACGGGGGTTCAGAGTGACGGAAGAACCGAAGAGAGGACGGACGGAGAAGGCTGAGGGAAGGACGGATTTGACCAGCGTTATTCACTGGGGGCTCGAGAGAAATAACAGGAGAACTTAGATCTGGGTTAGGGATGAGGACATTGGTATCAGGATAGTTAGGTGGTGGCGGTGTGAGGGACATGAGAGGAACAAGGAAAGTGACGAAGAGACGAGATATGAAGCACAGTTATCACAGAGAATGAGGATAGGAGAAGCTGTGAGAGAAGCGGAGAGAGACAGGACAAGTGTTAACGACGGGGTGAGGAAAAGACTAGACGAGTAAGAATGATGGGTTGCGGTCTAGAGTACACTATTGATTCTATATTCATTTTCACTAACTCAGAAAGCAAAATTGTTAACACATTTATAACGAATGAACAACGAGGCATGAGGTATGAAGAATAGGACGATGTGCCCATGATATCGCGTGTCGATACTTAACACTAACTATATCATCGTAGGACATGGTTATGGGCTACCGTATGGAGATGAATGCTAGGATCCCATGAACGCGCGAGGGATAGAAATCAGGCGGATCGCCTAAAGAGAAGACATTGGACAGAGGAAAGCACAGACGTGACCGCTGAGGAGGTATGTATTGAAAGTCACACAGGCTTAGGGAGCAGCACAGAGGAAAGCAAGGACGCAGGGAGATAGCTGCGATGACGGAAGTGGAGAAACGACCACACGCGGATCGATTGGGAGAAAGACACGCGAGGCTCAAGAAGAGATTTGCTTTAGTGATGTAGGTTCTCTATCCCGAAGATGCACGAGGCACACGGAAGCACACTTTTACTCTCTGTTCTCTCCTCTATATGATTCTCTCTCCTGTTGATTTTCTCTTCTGGTGCAGTGTTTATTTAGAGAATGTGTAGTGAGAGGACAGGCGCTTATATACATCCGCCCTAGGACCCAGACAGAGCCAATATCACCGGTGGCCTGTTCTCACTTCGCGTGCCGTCGCTTGCCTGCTGGCTTGTGGTCCAGGCTCTGAACTGGGAGCATGTGCGCAAGGCACGACAGAGAAATATGCCATTTGCAACGCCGTGCAGAATTGGGCGGAGGAGCCTAGCCACCCATGCAGAACCAGAGACACACGAGCTGCAGACAGCCAGGATGCGGTGTGTATGGTAAAGGTGTCGAGTGTGTTGTGTGTGTGGTGTGTGTTGTGTGCTGGTGTGTCGTGTGTGTTGTGTGTGATGTGTGTGTGGTGAGCGTGTGTGTGTGGTGTGTGTGTGTGTGGTGTGTGTGTGTCGTCGCGTGTGGTAGGTGGTGCATGTGGGTTGTGTATGTGTGCGTGTGTGGTGTGTGTGTGCTGTGTGTATGTGTTCGTGTAGCATGTCAGGGCTCCAGGTATTCTCAGACATCCCATTCTCATGCCTTCCTGTCCTTTCCAAGCCTCTGTTTCTAAAAAATCCTCCCCGGCAACGACAAGTCGCACGCTGCGTCATTTCTTGAGAGGAAAAAGGCATTGGATATGAGAGAGTTTGCGACTGGTTCGAAGAACAAGATCTGTCGTTGGGATCTTTCGATCACGGATTGATAATCAACCTTGCACACAATCGATAACGAAGCGGGGGTGAAAGGTGGGTATCTGGAGTTACTGGATAAAAGGATCGCAGGGCAGCACTAGCTGGGTGTTTGCGCAAGCCATTTGAGACTCTTTGTTGTTATGGTTTTAAGTCTCCACGATACTTTGGCTGTTTGCAGTGGCTGGTTCCTTTAGCTGTGTGTGTGGTTGTACTTTGGGATAGTGGTCCGTCCTTAGGACGTAGAGGGGCCAGACGAGTATGATTAGATGTCGAGGGGGTCCGGCCTTCGTGTGCATTGGTTGGTGGTCTGAAGCGGACGCCGACGTGTTCTTCCGCATGCTGGGCTTCCTAGTGGGTCGTTCCCTACTCACAGTTTGGCCCAGGGTTTTCGCCCGCCGCCCCCCCAGACACGCCAAGGCAATGGACCCCCACCCTGCTTTTTTACTGCGGCATCAGATTTCTCCCCGCAAAGCAGCGTCACCCCCGCCCACATCGCAACCGAACCCCACACCCTCGCTCTTTGCCTAGCACTCTGAGTCTCCTCGGCGTGATCGTCGCCTCCAGCTCTGCCTTTCTGAGCTTTCCGTCAGTTGGCGTCCCGTCAGCTGGCCCCCGCGCCGGCCGCCCCGGAGCGCCACAACGGCCGCTGCGGCGCGGCGCGCTCCCACCGAGCTCACTTAACCAATCACCAGAGCGACGCAACAGGACATATCCAGCGCGACACGGACCACCCGGTTTCCTCTCCTCCTGCTTCATGCCTTCTGCAATCTCATCCACCTGTTTCTCCCGTCGTCTTGCTTCGGTGTCTCTCTAGTCTCGTTTCTGCCCTCATCCTTGCACTAGTTTCGCTCGTTCTTTTAAATTTGCTTCTCCACTCATCCCGCTGTCTATACTCGTCCATAATTGAAGGAGATTCTCCTCTCTCCCGCGTTCGCTATGTCTTCGCTTCTCCCTCGGCTTCTCTCGGATTCCCGGCACTTTGTAATTCTCTTGCCTTCCCTCTCACGCTGTGCTTTCGTTGTATTTGTAACCCTATTGTGTCAAGTCACCTACACCGCTACGCAGCCGTGAGTCTATGATGTCCGTCCCTGGCTGCGTGTGTGCTCAGGATAGTAGCCTTATGTGATATATGACTGCAACCGATAAACCTAACGGCCTACATCTGATAGCCGACTCACAAAGTCACTACGCTCAGGGACCATGTGTGGTGGCTGTCCGATTTTGGACCTACTACCATATAGGTGGTTGTGAAAAGACCGCAGTTTGTCCACATAGCAGAACAAGAAATAACTAAGTATTTGCCAATTCAACAAAAATTTCACCCGGAGACCCCATTCTGTAAAATGGTCCAAGCGTATTTACAACTCCAAACAATTGCTTCATATTTATTCCTGTCCTTACTTCACAGTAATTGGAAACAATGAAACATCTACATCTCATGATCTGAATCTCTTAGTGTAGTAACAGACAGGTAATGAAACATTCCCTTGATTAGGTGATTTATATTGAAAAAAAAAATCTGACACAATCCATGTTAATGTCAAAAATACAGTTCCGATTTCTAATTCTCTATCATCTAACAGAGTTATATGATCTCACGCTGATCCTGCTAGAGCCTCCTCAGACACACTACCCATTCTCTCTCTCATGAGAGTACAGGTCAGGGCTTCCCTTTCCCTTATTATCCATTGCTATTGTGTTTACACTAACCCCATCAATAGCACATGGTGTGACATTCCTGGACAGAGATCTACGACATGCATGCTGTTTATCATGTCTGTTCTTTACCGAACAGAGCAGAGAGTACGTAAATAACCCAGAGCAGGTGTGTTCCACCTCTTATCCTAGGCAGCCCACGTTGGGGGGGGGGCGGTGTGGGGGGGGGGGGGGGGGGGGCGGAGGGGGCGGGATGGGTGGGGGGGAGGCGGCTTGTGAGAGAGCCAGAGAGACAAGAGACACAGAGAGACAGAAAAGACAGGACGAGCGAATCAACCTACAAGAGATGAAACCTTGGAGAAGAGTTCCCAAACAAGCTGTCCTGGGCCGTTCACCAAACACAACAACAGACCCCAACAAGTGCCCCAAGGCTACAGCAGACACAATTAGATGCCCAACCATACGCTTCTGCGTGGTAAATGTGTGTTGTCCTGTATCCTTGTTCCATTCGCTGGTGCTCACTTTCTTTTCCATTGCTGTGCTTTCCCTGCTAATTACATCCCCCCCCCTCTCTCTTCTCCTCTCTCATTCAATTCAATCAGGGGCTTTATTGTGCTCGATGGTGAATAACACACAGTTAGCATTGCAAGAAGCAAGTAAGATAGACTTGATAAAGACAAAATGTGGAAATAAACACTAACAAATGAAACAGTAAGCACATTACACTCACAGAGTGTCCAAAGAATAACGACATTACAACATTCATATTATATGTATACAGTGGGGCTAAAAAGTATTTAGTCAGCCACCAATTTGTGCAAGTTCGTCCCAACTTAAGAAAGATGAGGAAGAGGACCTGTAATTTCTCATCATAAGGTACAACTTTCAACTATGCACACACACAAATGAGGCGAAAAATCCAGAAAATCACATTTGTTAGGATTTTTCTCTAATGGAATTTATTGCAAATTATCGTGAAAGTAAGTTTATTTCGGTACCTAGTCAACCAACCCAACATTTCTGGCTCTCACAGTATCCGTCAGACTTTTGTTTAAGAGCCCTCGTCCTCCACTCGTTACCGTTGTATTAGTGGCACCTGGTTTGAATCTGTTATCAGTATTAAGAAGACACCTTCCCACAACTCAAACAGTCACACTCCAACTCTTAACTATTAGGCCAAGACCAAAAGCGCTGTCATAAGGACACCAGAAACAAATGTGTTAGCACGCACCAGCTGGGAAAGACTGAGAATCCTTGCAATAGGTAAGCAGCTTTGGTAATGAAAATTCAACTGTGGAGCATTACTAGGAAAATGCAACAACCAAGAAGCCTACTGATAATTCTCCCTGCGATCTGGGCATCCACGCAAGATCTCACCCCGTTGGCTTAAATGATCACGAAGACGTACAAAACCCCAGAACCACCGGGGGAGCCTAGTTAATAGCACCTGCAGAGAGCTTGGGACCCAAAGCAAAATCAAAGCCTACGCATAGCTACACAACTACGCCCAGGGGACTCACCATCCTGAGGCCAGAACTGTCCCCGCTTAATCAGTACAATGTCCAGGCCCGCTGAAGTTGCATAGAGAGCAGATGACCAAAGACGATGGAGAATGTCAATGGTCAATGAAACCAAATAAACTTGAAAACCAAACTCGTGGTTTGAGACAAAGAATGGCTGAGTGCATCCAAAGAACACCATACTACGTAAGCATGGGGGTAGGATAACATCATGCTTGTGGGGCTGTTTGTACTGCAAAGGACCAGGAACGACTGATTCCGATGTAAAGACCAGAATGATGGGCCATGGTATCGGTGAGTTTTGAGTGAAAACCATCGCTTCACAGTCAGCAGAGGCATGGAAGATGAACGGGTGGGTCTTTCTATGCATGACAATGATTCCAAACACACCGCATCCCGTGCAACGAAAGAGTGTTCGTAAGAAGCATTTCCTAAGGTCTGGTAGTG
>NW_019942892.1:30744-33022 GCF_002910315.2 Salvelinus sp. IW2-2015 | reverse complement strand
CGACGAGGAGAGCATGGACGAGGGAGAACGCGGGGACGAGGGAGAAGCAAGGACGAGGAAGAAGACAAAGGGTACGAGGGAGAAGCGGGGACGACTGGGAGAGAAGGCAAGGACAGAGGGCAGAAGCAGGAGGGAATTAAGATGCCAGGAGGATTGAGATGCAGCGAGGAAGCGAAGGTACCCTTCTTTTCTGTTTCTCTCTCTCTTCTTTATTTCTCCCTCTTCCCTGTCTCTCTGTGGAGTCAGAAACCAATGATGTGTTGTGGAGGCGCTTTCTCCTGCCCCTTGCCAGTCGCTCCCGGTGGCGCTCCGGGGCGCTCCGCGGTGGCGATGATGTTGCGTCCAGGCTGAATGGAGCTTCCAGCAACGGACAGGGAAAAAGCCATGAAAAGGGCCAAGCGGATGGACCTAGCACCTGCAGGAAACAGAGTGAGCAGCAGGCATGCTGTGTGATGGTGTTGTTGTCGAGTGTGTGTGTGTTGTGTGTGTGGTGTTGTGTGTGTGTGTGTCGTGTGTGTTGTGTGTGTGTGTGTGTGGTGCGTGTGTGTGTGGTGTGTGTGTGTGTTGTGTGTGTGTGTCGTTGTGTTGTGCTTGTTTGTGTGTGTGCATTTCCAAACCCCGTCTCACCCTCTGTTAAAGCCAGGAAGGTGAAGGATGTAGGCAGAACAAGCTAATGAACATTCAAGCAACGTGATGTTTCTTATAAACACAGTTTGTTTGTGAACCCAGCTGTTGTAAAGAGAGCAGAGAGATAAAGGGACACCGCACACACCACACACACACCACACACACACGCACGCCACGCACGCACGCACGCACGCACACCCCACGACACACACACACACACACACACACCCACACACACACACACACACACCACACACCACACACACAACACACACACAAACACACACACACACACACCCACACACATATAAAGAAAGTCTTCCTGTCTGTCCTCACCCCCGTCTTCCTGTCTCTCCTCACCCTCGTCTTCCTGTCTGTCCCTCATCCCCGTCTTACTGTCTGTCCTCACCCCCGTCTTCCTGTATGTCCTCACCCCCTTCTTCCTGTCTGTCCTCACCCCCTGTCTTCCTTTCTGTCCTCACCCCGTCTTCCTGTCTGTCTTCACCCCCTGTCTTCCTGTCTGTCCTTACCCCCATTTCCATTCTGTCCTCACCGCTGTCTTCCTATCTCACATCCAGAAGGGGAAAGGGTAGAGGGGAGAGGGAGGGAGGCTGGAGGATGGAGAGGAGAGGGAGGAGGGGATATGGAGGGTGGGTGGAGGAGAGAGGGAGGGTGGGAGAAAGAATTGAGATAAAAAACGGGATAGTGAGACTTACTTCCTTCATCATTGCCCTTTCCCTGGCCTTTTGATCTGCTATGAATGGGACATCTGAGGTTTGCAGCCTGACTTAATGCAGTTCGCCAGGCAGCCTTCACCTGTGCTACAAGTCAATTGGCCTGTTGTTTGTTTTCTGGACATCTTCCCAGGCCCCAGCCCTGTGCCCAGCCCTCTCCCCAGCCCCCAGCCCAGCCCCCTGCCAAGCCCCCAGCCCAGCCCTCTGCCCAGCCCTCTGCCAAGCCCCCTGCCCAGTCCCCTGCCCAACCCCCAGCCCAGCCCTCTGCCCAGCCCTCTCTTAAAGACAATTGGGTTATCGTATAGAATAGTCTCTCAGAGTAAAGTGGAAAGTCTATTACAATAAGTACAACAATAATAACAACAACAACAACGGCAATTAGCACAGTAGCTATCACCCGTTACACCTATTCATCTGTAGACAGCTTGATGTTTCCAATGACGCCTAACAAAGAGCCTAACAACGTACACGCCTATTGCCTACCCTCTGTTTTCTAATTGTGTCCATATGAGTTGAGACTAATTGAAGGGTGAAGGATTCCGAGTCTAAATGATTACAGTGGCAAATTCCTTCAATCATGACACAGTCAGTTTTCAGGTGAGATTGAACTGCTTGCAGTTCCCTGCAAGCAGTTCCCTGCATTGCAGAATGAGACCGTACAGTACTGAACAACTTTTGAGAATTGTGCAGAATGTATGTCAAGTACTAGTATCAGCTACAGCTATAGTGGTTTTACAGTACTGTGTTGTATTTTTTGTAATCTTTACTGTAAAAGGGTTAGCAATGCATTCATCATTGTCATCTCTGCTGTGACAATGTCCTCCTCTGTCCCTAGTGAAGACAGAGAATGTGTCACGCAGACACACACACACACACACACACACACACACACACACACACACACACACACACACACA
>NW_019942892.1:6464-29194 GCF_002910315.2 Salvelinus sp. IW2-2015 | reverse complement strand
TCTCAGTGTAGTTTTTCTGTCATCTCAGACAAGCCATCTCAGTGTGGATCAGGACCATGAATGTTCTACCTAACCCCATGACCAGGGTCCATCAGGAGCAGCCTCTCCCTCTCTGCTCCCAGGGGGCCCACCGCCAGGACTTCTCCTCCAGGTGTCCTCTAGGGCTTGGTGCTGGTCATGGGGGCAGGCTTAGGGCCATGGGGGGGCCTCTGGGGCCCCAGAGACCAGGCAAGTCACCGCGGGAGCTGAGCCCTGAGGAGCAGCAGGATCTAAGGAGGAAGATCAACAGCCGGGAGAGGAAGAGGATGCAGGACCTGAACGTCGCCATGGACGCTCTGAGGGAGGTGATGGTGCCTTACGCCTCCTCCTCTCCTTCCTCCTCGTCCTCCTCCCAGGGGCCACACTCCCACCAGCAGCAGCCAGGGGCCCCACCTGGACGCAGGCTCTCCAAGATCTCCACCTTGGTCCTGGCCCGTAACTACATCCTCCTCCTGGGCTCGTCTCTACAGGAGATGCGCCGGCTCCTGGGGGAGGTGAGTGTCGGGGTGGGGGTGAACACGGGGCCTGTCCCCAGGCTGCTCCTGGCCGGGGGTTGGCCCCTCCTCACCGGTCCCAGTCAGCTTCTCCTCTCCCCAGAGTCTCTCCTGACCTCGGTCTCCTCCTCCTCCAAGTGTCCTCTCTTGCCTCCTGGCCACTTGGAGGGCCCCATGGCCCCGGTGCATTGGGGCTCAGCTGGGGCTCCTGGTGGTCCACTCTGCCCCTGTGTGGTGTGCAGGCACCCCAGCCCTGGACCCAGGTTCCCCAAGTGAAGCCTGGCTGGGACGAACTCTCATGTGTTCTTCTGATCTGCTACAATGACTGATTCTTCTGAGCGGATGGACTTCTGGTTATGGTTTATAATCTTTTTCTGAAGATATTACATGTTATTTTTTTGAATGAGTATTTTCTTTCTTATGTCTGACTAATTCAATGATAACTTTGTTGTAATGGACCTTGTCCATTAGGTTTTTATTAATCTCTCGTGGACAGATGAATCTGTCAAGGCTCATGTATAATTATGTGATACGAGCAGCAGTAGTTCCTAGTTTGGGGTTTTTGCTGTTAATTATTTGGACAAATGAGGATTAGGCGAAGGTGGTACTAAAATGGGCGTAGTGATTTTCAAGCCCGTGTTTCGGATGAAAAACAGTTTCCACAGACACAAAGTCAAAATTGTCTGTATCGTAAAAATGTATGAAAACTAAAATGTGCTTTTTGGGCATGATAAACACGGGTGAAATTCGCAGAAGGGAGGGGCTTGGCCGAGAGTTTCCATTTGAGAGGGAGGAGACATCACTTCCTTCCCTTAAACAAATGTTAACGGCATTTCCCCCGAAGTAAAACAGGAAATGATAAACTTTCACAACATACTTTTACTTCTGGGTAACGAGATTAGTTTTTTTTTATTGGTGACTGTGGTCAGTAAAAGTCAATGTATTTGATATTTTATGAACAAATTCTATTTTATATGATAACAGGGGAAGATACGTGTAAGTTCTAACACAGAAAATAAATAGAAATTTACTGTTTACCATTTGACAAAGTTATTTTATGTACTCTCTCTTTTTCTAGTTCACTTCTCAGCATCTGTTATTTGTGATTGTGTGATGGTGTGTGATGGTGTGTGTGATGGTGTGATGGTGTGTGATGGTTTGTGACGGTGTGTGTGTGTGATGGTGTGTGATCGTGTGATGGTGTGTGATGGATTGATGGTGTGTGATGGCGTGTGTTGGTGTGTGTGTGATGGTGTATGATGGGGTGTGATGGTGTGTGTGGTGGTTTTTCTGCAGAGGTACAAGGGGAACATTATCCTCTGAGAGGGCGAGAGAGCAGGGAGGGGTGTGTGTGTGTGTGTGAGAGAAAGAGAGATAAATAGAGAGATTTTGCTGCATCGTCATACTCTCTCTGCACTAGTCCCAGCATCAGCAGCAGAACAGGCGATCTGAGGTCACGGTGCAAAAGATAATGGTCTTAACTAGATCCTCATCAACCACTGACCTACTGCAGGGCAGAAACAATCCCGTTACTCAACTCAGCTAGCAACCGTTATTTAACGGTTGGAAGCGAGCCAACAGTGACGTTTCAATGCGGTACACACACCGTGCTTGCCTTTCCTCAGCCAGGACCCGGTTAATATTGATGCAGAGGCCCGAAACATGAGAGTGGGTGGCTCAGATACAGACTCTCTCTCCCTCTCTCTCTCTCTCTCTCTCTCTTTCTACCGCTCTCTCTCCGTGAGATGCGCAAGCAATGCGTCATTTTGCTGCTCAGGTCAATGTCACACCCACTTTACACTTTCTTTCTCATATTTTGTTATACAACTACAAAAAGTATTTCAAAAACCTTACCCATAGAATTACTCTCGTCCCACACACGTTGAAGTAAAACAAATAAACCTAACAAAATGTGTCCCATTTGCTTTAAGAAAACAATATGCAGTAATAAATACTAGCCCAACACAGTCGGCTGAACAGCAGCAAACATGCACTATGAGAACTCACATTGTGACGAGGAGTGTCCTGTCCCGTGTCCCGTGTCCGTTATCCGCCGGTGAAATATGACTAGACTACTGCGTGCTTTGTGCGCTCTGGAGGACGACGTCACCCGGTTAGATCRGCAGTAGCTTTATAGTCTACTGCAGCTCTCGCTGCTTACGAAACCACAGCCAGGTCTGGGCTGGCCCACTAACGGCYGACCGGAGGGGCGCAGGTGTGTCTGTGTGTGTTAATAATGCAGCCGCGGGAAGTAGTTTAAAGGGATGCAGAATGAACGCCGATACTGAACTAGCGAAGGTCCAGTGCAATACTTTAGTGAATAAGACTTAACTAAATGTATGAGTGTTTACCAGCATTTGTAACTTGAGTCTGATAATTATCTGTACAAAACAGTTAATCTGATAATACTTTTGGCATATAAAAATTATATTATATAAAAAATGTAATCTTGTGTTGTCTTAAGGGTCAAAAATGACCGCCACTATGTTTAACAACAAAGAAAACCCACTAAATGATATTTTTTCAACTTGAAATTTGATGACTTTTCCTAGAGTGACCCCAACAGAAAAAGTTAAACATCGCCTTTGTTCATATTTCCATGAAAGCTGGACACCACCAGGCTATAAAGATTGTCTTGGTGCCTTCCTCAGGGTGAAATGACCCTGATGCCCAGACATTGGTAAATACCCATTACATTGCTGGGAGTTTATATATGGAGTGTGCGATTTTATTTTGACCCGGACGTTATGAAATAATTTACACACCACAAAGACACACACACACACACACACACACACACACACAATGAGAAATTGAGATTATGTGTGCTACTGGTTGAACTCAGCCTGCAGCTCCTGAAGAGGAAGATCACCATGGTTGGCAGTTAGAAAGAACAAGCCTGAGCTCCCCCCTGCAATCCTCGCAAGACGGGGGAGAGAGGCCTTCACATCAAAGTTTGCCTTCACCCCACCACCACTCTAGTTTCTTACCTCCTAAAGAGGAACAATAATGTGGTCCTCCTGAGCACACTGCACAAAACGGCTGAGATCAGCGATCGTGAGGACAGGAAACCAGCCATCATCCTGTACTACAACAACAACAAAGGAGGTGTGAACAACCTGGACAAGGTGATTGGAACTTACAGCTGCAAGAGGATGACTGCCCGCTTGTCYCTAGTCATCTTCCATAACATCATTGATGTGTCCTCATACAATGCCTTTGTGATACGGAACAAGATCAACCCTACCTGGATGCCTGATAAGTGGACCAAGAGGAGGGTGTTCCTGGAGCAGCTGGGAAAGGCACTTGTAACCCCACACATTCAAAGAAGGGAGCGCCTCCCCCGCACAGCAGCCTCTGCAGCACTTGTGAAAGCTGTTCAGGGGGCTGAATCTTGTCCTGATCCGCCTGAGGCTGCAGCTGGGGCTGGCAAGAGGAGNGATACTGAACTAGCGAAGGTCCAGTGCAATACTTTAGTGAATAAGACTTAACTAAATGTATGAGTGTTTACCAGCATTTGTAACTTGAGTCTGATAATTATCTGTACAAAACAGTTAATCTGATAATACTTTTGGCATATAAAAATTATATTATATAAAAAATGTAATCTTGTGTTGTCTTAAGGGTCAAAAATGACCGCCACTATGTTTAACAACAAAGAAAACCCACTAAATGATATTTTTTCAACTTGAAATTTGATGACTTTTCCTAGAGTGACCCCAACAGAAAAAGTTAAACATCGCCTTTGTTCATATTTCCATGAAAGCTGGACACCACCAGGCTATAAAGATTGTCTTGGTGCCTTCCTCAGGGTGAAATGACCCTGATGCCCAGACATTGGTAAATACCCATTACATTGCTGGGAGTTTATATATGGAGTGTGCGATTTTATTTTGACCCGGACGTTATGAAATAATTTACACACCACAAAGACACACACACACACACACACACACACACACACAATGAGAAATTGAGATTATGTGTGCTACTGGTTGAACTCAGCCTGCAGCTCCTGAAGAGGAAGATCACCATGGTTGGCAGTTAGAAAGAACAAGCCTGAGCTCCCCCCTGCAATCCTCGCAAGACGGGGGAGAGAGGCCTTCACATCAAAGTTTGCCTTCACCCCACCACCACTCTAGTTTCTTACCTCCTAAAGAGGAACAATAATGTGGTCCTCCTGAGCACACTGCACAAAACGGCTGAGATCAGCGATCGTGAGGACAGGAAACCAGCCATCATCCTGTACTACAACAACAACAAAGGAGGTGTGAACAACCTGGACAAGGTGATTGGAACTTACAGCTGCAAGAGGATGACTGCCCGCTTGTCYCTAGTCATCTTCCATAACATCATTGATGTGTCCTCATACAATGCCTTTGTGATACGGAACAAGATCAACCCTACCTGGATGCCTGATAAGTGGACCAAGAGGAGGGTGTTCCTGGAGCAGCTGGGAAAGGCACTTGTAACCCCACACATTCAAAGAAGGGAGCGCCTCCCCCGCACAGCAGCCTCTGCAGCACTTGTGAAAGCTGTTCAGGGGGCTGAATCTTGTCCTGATCCGCCTGAGGCTGCAGCTGGGGCTGGCAAGAGGAGTTGCCAATTCTGCCCCCCAAAGAAGGACTGTAAAACAGATTCTATGTGCTGCACATGTGAGAAATACATCTGCAAAGTCCATGCACACACACTTGCACACACACTGTCCTACATGTGCTAATTAGAGTTTTTGCTTTTGTTTTGTATCTATTATCTTATTTTATTCTTATTTATTGTTGTTGTTTATACACCTTGTGGGTGGGGGCAATGGTTAAAAAAATGGGAGAAGACTAGTATTTTGTAGTTGAATTCCTCATTGTACAGTATATAAGAATATATSACTATGTTGCCCAAAATATTCAAGACTGTTATTGTTTCCCTTCAATAAAATGCATTCAAAACTACTTTCTGCACATTTCTGCTACTTTCTTAGGCTATACAAGTGCTATCTCTTGCTAAAAACTGAATGTTTACACCTATGCAGTACCTTTAGCAATAATAATAATACTACTAATAATAAACCTCTACTTTAGTAAAGAAAACAACTATGACAGGTGTGTTGTAATAAAAAACGAGTGGTGTCCACTGATTAAATGCAGTCTTTCTGCAGTGTGAAAAGGGAAAACCCAGATATTCACAAAGTTTGTGATGAATGACAGGTTGTTTCTTCATGCAGAATAGATTTGTGGTTTAAAATTCATTTAGGCAAACCCACAACCCTAGCGTTGCAAGCACCATGCTCTACCACCTGAGTCACATCATGGCATCACAACATCACAAACCACATGATGTCTCCATGTAGTTAATTACTGTAGTAGTCAATGTTTTTCTACGGGCTGATAGAAAGTCTACAGGTATAAACCTAGATGACCAGCCTCTGTACAATACAGTCATGTACATTTACATTTTGTTTTGCAAGGATGGTAAATTAATACTGTATAAAAAGTGGTTGTTTTCCATGTTATGTAATTTGAAGGGGATGTTTTGTGCCTTTGTCCATAACTTTGCACCATTTGATGTAAATGTTTGAGGACAGGGTTTTGTTATTTCTAGATTCCATTAGACTGGCATCACAGAGAAAGGGGCAGGGTTTTGTTCTTTCTGGATTCCATTAGAATGACATCACAGAGAAAGNGTCATCTTCCATAACATCATTGATGTGTCCTCATACAATGCCTTTGTGATACGGAACAAGATCAACCCTACCTGGATGCCTGATAAGTGGACCAAGAGGAGGGTGTTCCTGGAGCAGCTGGGAAAGGCACTTGTAACCCCACACATTCAAAGAAGGGAGCGCCTCCCCCGCACAGCAGCCTCTGCAGCACTTGTGAAAGCTGTTCAGGGGGCTGAATCTTGTCCTGATCCGCCTGAGGCTGCAGCTGGGGCTGGCAAGAGGAGATGCCAATTCTGCCCCCCAAAGAAGAACTGTAAAACAAATACTATGTGTTGCACATGTGAGAAATACATCTGCAAAGTCCGTGCACACACAATGCACACACACTGTCCTACATGTGCTAATTAGAGTTTTTGTATCTATTATCTTATTCTTATTTATAGTTGTTGTTTATACACCTTGTGGGTGGGGGCAATGGTTAAAAAAATGGGAGAAGACGAGTATTTTGTAGTTGAATTCCTCATTGTACAGTATATAAGAATATATCACTATGTTGCCAAATAAATTCAAGACTGTTATTGTTTCCCTTCAATAAAATGCATTCAAAACTACTTTCTGCACATTTCTGCTACTTTCTTTGGTTATACAGGTGCTTTCTCTTGCTAAAAAAATGAATGTTTACACCTATGCCGTACCTTTAGCAATAATAATAATACTAATAATAATAAACCTCTACTTTAGTAAAGAAAACAACTATGACAGGTGTGTTGTAATAAAAACGAGTGGTGTCCACTGATTAAATGCAGTCTTTCTACATTGTGAAAAGGGAAAACCCAGATATTCACAAAGTTTGTGATGAATGACAGGTTGTTTCTTCATGCAAAATATATTTGGGGTTTAAAATTCATTCAGGCTGCTTTATTTGAGGGGTTTAGTGAAGGTGGGTATAGTCCCCTTAGGACAAGGGCACTACACAGAATGTTAACACTACACAGAATGTTAACACTACACAGAATGTTAACACTACACAGAATGTTAACACTACACAGAATGTTAAGACTATACAGAATGTTAAGACTATACAGAATGTTAAGACGACACAAGGGTTCATATATGTTTCCCAGTTTCATGAAATACTTTGCAAATGCAATTGATTTCTCTGTGAAAGCTGAAACGGTTCATTCATTCCTTTTCCATTTTAGCAGACACGCTTATCCAGAGCAACTTACAACAGTGAGTGCATACATTTTCATACTGGTCCCACATAGGACTCAAACCCACAACCAAGCACCATGCTCTACCACCTGAGTCACATCATGGCATCACAACATCACAAACCACATGATGTCTCAATGTAGTTAATTACTGTTGTGGTCATTGTTTTTCTACGGGCTGATAGAAAGTCTACAGGTACAAGCCTAGATGACCAGCCTCTGTACAATACAGTCATGTACATTTACATTCTGTTTTGTAAGGATGGTAAATGAATACTGTATAAAAAGTGGTTGTTTTCCATGTTATTTAATTTGAAGTGGATGTTTTGTGCCTTTGTCCATAACTTTGCACCATTTGATGTAAATGTTTGAGGACAGGGTTTTGTTATTTCTAGATTCCATTAGAATGACATCACAGAGAAAGGAACAGGGTCTTGTTCTTTCTAGATTCCATTAGACTGACATCACAGAGAAAGGGGCAGGGTCTTGTTCTTTCTGGATTCCATTAGACTGACATCACAGAGAAAGGGGCAGGGTTTTGTTCTTTCTGGATTCCATTAGAATGACATCACAGAGAAAGGGACGGGGTTTTGTTCTTTCTGGATTCCATGAGAATGCCATCACAGAGAAAGGGACAGGGTTTTGATCTTTCTGGATTCCATTAGAATGACATCACAGAGAAAGGGACAGGGTTTTGTTCTTTCTGGATTCCATTAGAATGACATCACAGAGAAAGGTACAGGGTTTTGTTCTTTCTGGATTCCATTAGAATGACATCAAAGAGAAAGGGGCAGGGTTTTGTTCTTTCTGGATTCCATTAGAATGACATCACAGAGAAAGGGGCAGGGTATTTGTTTCTTTCTGGATTCCTTAGAATGACATCACAGAGAAAGAGCAGGGTTTTTGTTCTTTCTGGATTCCATTAGAATGACATCACAGAGAAAGGGCAGGGTTTTGTTCTTTCTGGATTCCTTAGAATGACATCACAGAGAAAGGGCAGGGTTTTGTTCTTTCTGGATTCCATTAGAATGACATCACAGAGAAAGGACAGGGTTTTGTTCTTTCTGGATTCCATTAGAATGACATCACAGAGAAAGGGCAGGGCAACAACTCTTACATTCCAACTATTGAAACCTGATTCTGTTTTAATTATACAACTACCTTTTTTGCCAAAGCAAGATGGCAGATTTTTTTTTTTGCTACTGCTACAGATGTCTATATCAGTCCGCTTATACTAGTAAAGGCCCAGTGCACTGCTTTTGTGAAAATTATCTTTCCAAAATATATTTTTCTATTAATTAATTTTTTAATTCTGATTTTTCAGGGGGTACTGCAGCGCCCTCAGCTCCCCTACTCCCGCGGTGTGTGGCGTGCCTAGAGCTGCATAAATATGCTTGGTTTCGGCAAGCAGTTACAGTTACCCCCAGCCAGACAGCACCCCGGCTACAGTACCTCCCAGCCAACAGCGCCCCGGTTACAGTACCCCCCAGCCAGACAGCCACCTCCGGTTACAGTACCCCCAGCCAGACAGGCCCCGGTTACAGTTACCCCCAGACCACGTACAGCGCCCCGGTTACAGGTACCCCAGCAGCCAGACAGCGCCCACGGTTACAGTACCCCAGCCGACAGCGCCCCGGTTACAGTACCCCAGCCAGACAGCGCCGCCGTGTACAGTACCCCCAGCCAGACAGCCCCCGGTTACAGTACCCCAGCCAGACACGCGCCCGGTTACAGTACCCCCAGCCGACAGCGCCCCGGTTACAGTACCCCCAGCCGGACAGCGCCCCGGTTACAGTAACCCCCAGCCAGACAGCACCCCGGTTACAGTACCCCAGCCAGACAGCACCCCGGTTACAGTCACCCCAGCCAGACAGCACCCCGGTTTACAGTACCCCAGCCAGACAGCGCCCGGTTACAGTACCCCCCAGCCAGACAGCACCCGTTACAGTACCCCAGCCAGACAGCGCCCCGGTTACAGTACCCCCAGCCAGACAGCGCCCCGGTTACAGCCCGGTTACAGTACCCCAGCCAAGACAGCACCCCGGTTACAGTACCCCAACCAGACAGCACCCCAGTTACAGACATACCCCCAGCCAGACAGCACCCCGGTTACAGTACCCCCAGCCAGACAGCGCCCCGGTTACAGTACCCCCAGCCAGACAGCACCCCGGTTACAGTACCCCCAGCCAGACAGCGCCCGCGGTTACAGTACCCCCAGCCAGACAGCACCCCGGTTACAGTACCCCCAGCCAGACAGCACCCCGGTTACAGTACCCCCAGCCAGACAGCACCCGGTTACAGTACCCCCAGCCAGACACGCGCCCCGGTTACAGTACCCCCAGCCAGACAGCACCCCGGTTACAGTACCCCCAGCCAGACAGCGCCCCGGTTACAGTACCCCCAGCCAGACAGCGCCCCGGTTACAGCCCGGTTACAGTACCCCAGCCAGACAGCACCCCGGTTACAGTACCCCCAGCCAGACAGCACCCCAGTTACAGTACCCCAGCCAGACAGCACCCGGTTACAGTACCCCCAGCCAGACAGCGCCCCGGTTACAGTACCCCCAGCCAGACAGCACCGGTTACAGTACCCCCAGCCAGACAGCGCCCCGGTTACAGTACCCCAGCCAGACAGCACCCCAGTTACAGCACCCGCGTTACAGTACACCCAGCACCCCAGTTACAGTACCCCCAGCCAGACAGCGCCCGGTTACAGTACCCCAGCCAGACAGCGCCCCGGTTACAGTACCCCCAGCCAGACAGCACCCCGGTTTACAGTACCCCCAGCCAGACAGCACCCCAGTTACAGTAACCAGCCAGACAGCGCCCGCGGTTACAGTACCCCCAGCCAGACAGCGCCCCGGTTACAGTACCCGGTTACAGTACCCCCAGCCGGACAGCGCCCCGGTTACAGCCCGGTTACAGTACCCCAGCCGGACAGCCCCGGTTACAGCACCCCGGTTACAGTACCCCAGCCAGACAGCGCCCCGGTTACAGTACCCCAGCCAGACAGCGCCCCGGTTACAGTAACCCCAGCCAGACAGCTCCCCGGTTACAGTACCCCCAGCCAGACAGCGCCCGGTTACAGCACCCCGGTTACAGTACCCAGCCAGACAGCGCCCCGGTTCAGTACCCAGCCAGACAGCGCCCCGGTTACAGCACCCGGTTACAGTACCCCAGGCCAGACAGCGCCCCGGTTACAGTACCCCCAGCCAGACAGCGCCCGGTTACAGTACCCCCAGCCCGACAGCGCCCCGGTTACAGTACCCCAGCGGACAGCGCTCCCGGTTACAGTACCCCCAGCCAAAGCGCCCCCGGTTACAGTACCCCCAGCCAGACAGCGCCCCGGTTACAGTACCCCGGTTTACAGTACCCCAGCCGGACCAGCGCCCGGTTACAGTACCCGCCCAGGCCAGACAGCGCCCCGGTTACAGTACCCCAGCCAGACAGCGCCCCGGTTAAAGTACCCCAGCCGGACAGCGCCCCGGTTACAGTACCCCCAGCCAGACAGCGCCCCGGTTACAGTACCCCAGCCAGACGCACCCAGTTACAGTACCCCCAGCCAGACAGCGCCCGGTTACAGTACCCCCAGCCAGACAGCGCCCCGGTTCCAGTACCCCGGTTACAGTACCCCCAGCCGACAGCGCCCCGGTTACAGCCCGTTACAGTACCCCAGCCGGGACAGCGCCCCGGTTACAGTACCCCCAGCCAGACAGCCCCCGGTTACAGTACCCCCAGCCAGACAGCTCCCCGGTTACAGTACCCCCAGCCAGACAGCGCCCCGGTTCCAGTACCCCCAGCCAGACAGCCCCCGGTTACAGTACCCCCAGCCAGACAGCGCCCGGTTACAGCACCCCGGTTACAGTACCCCCAGCCAGAAGCGCCCCGGTTACAGTACCCCCAGCCAGACAGCGCCCCGGTTACAGTACCCCCAGCCGGACAGCGCCCCGGTTACAGTACCCCAGCCGGACAGCGCCCCGGTTACAGTACCCCAGCCAGACAGCGCCCCGGTTACAGTACCCCCAGCCAGACAGCGCCCCGGTTACAGTACCCCGGTTACAGTACCCCCAGCCGGACAGCGCCCCGGTTACAGTACCCCCAGCCAGACAGCGCCCCGGTTACAGTACCCCAGCCAGACAGCGCCCCGGTTACAGTACCCCAGCCGGACAGCGCCCCGGTTACAGTACCGCCCAGCCAGACAGCGCCCCGGTTACAGTACCCCAGCCGACAGCGCCCCGGTTACAGTACCCCAGGCCCCCGGTTACAGTACCGCCCAGCCAGAACGCGCCCCGGTTACAGTACCCCAGCGCCGGGTTACAGTCATGCCCAGCCGGACAGTGCCCCAGGAACAGATGACAGGCTGGCAGTGCTCCAAATATCAATATTGAGATCAGCAGACACTTCTTCAGTGGTAGGCTAAAGGTGACAGTTTGGATTACCAGTGTCTTCTTCAGTGGTAGGCTAAAGGTGACAGTTTGGATTACCAGTGTCTCCTTCAGTGGTAGGCTAAAGGTGACAGTTTGGATTACCAGTGTCTTCTTCGGTGGTAGGCTAAAGGTGACAGTTTGGATTACCAGTGTCTTCTTCGGTGGTAGGCTAAAGGTGACGGTTTGGATTACCAGTGTCTTCTTCAGTGGTAGGCTAAAGTGCCAGTTTTGAATAAAGACTTTTCTTTGATATGTTTTAAATCAAACGCCACCACTTTCCTTCTGCCTTTTCCCTGTGTGAAACAGCCCTTTCCTCTTTCTGCCCCTTTTTCCCTGTGTGAAACAGCCCTTTCCTTCTTGCCCTTTTCCTGTGTGAAACGGCCCTTTTTCCTGTGTGACAACGGCCCTTTTCCCTGTGTGAACACGGGCCCCTTCTTCCCTGTGTGACACGGCCTGTTCTCCCTGTGGTGACAGGCCTGTCCTACATGTCATTAAATTGTTCTTGGGTGAGCTATATTGGGCTTTCTTTTTAAAGCCCAAAGCCCAGTCTTGACCCTGACTCACAGCTTTGCATAACATTCTTAAATCTGTTGACATACAGGTGTGTGTGTGTGTATTCGTGGACAGTAGACACTGAGTGTACAAAACATTAAGAACACCTTCCTAATATTGAGTTGCCCCTCCTTTCACCCTCAGAACAGCCTCAGTTTGTTATTGGGTTTGGACTCTACAAGGTGTTATTGGTTTGGACTCTACAAAGGTGTTATTGGTTTGGACTCTACAAAGTGGTTATTGGGTTGGACTCTACAAAGGTGTTATTGGGTTTGGACTCTACAAAGGTGTTATTGGGTTTGGACTCTACAAAGGTGTTATTGGGTTGGACTCTACAAAGGTGTTATTGGGTATGGACTCTACAAAGGTGTTATTGGTATTGGACTCTACAAAGGGTGTTTTGGGTATGGACTCTACAAAGGTGTTATTGGGTTTGGACTCTACAAAGGTGTCTGATGCGTTCCACAGGGATGCCGGTGCATGTTGACTCCACTGCTTCCCACAGTGTGGTCAAGTTGGCTAGATGTCCATTCTTGATCACAGGGGAAACTGTTGAGCATGAACAACCCAGCAGCGTTGCAGTTCTTGACACAAACAGGTGCGCCTGGCACCTACTACCATACCCCGTTGAAAGGCACTTCAATATTTTGTCTTGCCCACTCACCCTCTGAATGGCACACGTACACAATCCATGTCTCAAAGTTTAAATATCCTTCTTCAACCTGTCTCCTCCCTTCATCTACACTGATTGAGTGATTTAACAAGTAACATCAATAGAGATCATATCTTCACCTGGATTCACCTGGTCAGTCGATGTCATGGAAAGAGCAGGTGTTCTTAATGTTTTGTCCACTCAGTGTATAGATAAGCTATATTCAAAGCAGGTTGTAGATTAGCTATAGGGGCTCGCTCGGTCTCTCCCACACACGTTCCAAACGTCAGCTTTATTTAACCATGTGACAGCCATCATACTGTTAGACATCACATCGTCGGTTAGCAGTTTTAGTTTAAAACAGTAGACACACAACAAACCCTGGAACAGATCCATTCAAATCCTCCCTCTGTGCCCCAAATTGCATCCTTTCCCCCTTTATAGTGCACTACTTAAGGATAGGGTTCTACCATAGGCTCAGGGGTCAATGAGCACTATATAGGGCTCTGGGGTCAAATGAGAGCACTATATAGGGCTCAGGTCAAATGAAGAGCACTATATAGGGCTCGAGGTCAAATGAAGAGCACTATATAGGGCTCAGGTCAAATGAAGAGCACTATATAGGCTCAGGTCAAATGAAGAGCACTATATAGGCTCAGGTCAAATGAAGAGCACTTTATAGGGCTCTGGGTCAAATGAAGAGCACTATATAGGGCTCAACGCCATAGGGCTCTGGGGTCAAATGAAGAGCACTATATAGGGCTCAGGTCAAATGAAGAGCACTATATAGGGCTCAGGTCAAAATGAAAGAGCACTATATAGGCTCTGGGTCAAATGAAGAGCACTATATAGGCTCAGGTCAAATGAAGAGCACTTATATAGGGCTCAACCCATAGGGCTCTGGGTCAAATGAAAGCACTATATGGGGCTCTGGGGTCAAATGAGGAGCACTATATAGGGGATAGGGCCATTTGGGATGTAAATTAGGTATACTTTTGACATGTTGCTATTAGCAACAACTCCACTGATGTACAGTCATGTATGATCGGATCTTTGAGTCAGAGCAGGAAACCTACTTTAGAGGCTACTTGTCCCCTTCATAAGCAATACTTAGGGCCTACGTCATCCCTGTGGAGGATCCACAGCCCAATCCCAGATGAACAGGTCTGTTTGGGTCTGTAAGGATCGGAGTTTCAAATACCTGCTGGAAGGCTTGTTGTGATTGGGTCAGTACATGTCATATTGGAATAGAATCAAGATTATGCATTTACCTATGTAGCCTCATGCACTGCTTATGAATGTACTATGTACTGCTTATGTTGCCACCAAGGATAATAAATCCTTCGTCTTTTGTCAATATCAATATTTACCAACTGGTGATCTGTTAAATAATTAAACAGTAAAACCAAGAACAGACTAAATACAAACGTCAGCCGCTCAGTAAAAAGCACTTCAGAAAAATCTGAGAAACTAAATTAAAATTCATCCCCAGTCTCTGATTCTGACAACACAAAGTTAAATACATCAGATTCCTTCAATCCCAGTCCTGGAAACCCACAGGCTGTGCAGGGTTTTGTGCCAGCCTAACACACTTCAATCAACTTATCAAAGGCTTGATGATTGATGTGAGTCAGGTGTGCTGAGATTGGAACCAGGACTAAAGAAAAGTGAAATAAACAAGATCTTGAGTATATCTTTTCAACATATGAATCATCTATATTGACAAGAACAGAAAGATATATGGAGAATTCAAATCAAATGATGAAGATTGGAACGGTGGACCAGAGTCATAGCCTGACCAGGACTCTGATAACCCCCCCCATAAGGCTGCTTTCACTGGGGTGGGACTGTCACTAGCCTGACCAGGACTCTGAAACTCCCCCCCATAGAGGCTGCTTTCACTGGGGGTGGGACTGTCACTACCTGACCAGGACTCTGAGAACTTCCCCCATAGAGGCTGCTTTCACTGGGGGTGGGACTGTCACTACCCTGACCAGGACTTTGATAACTTCCCCCATAGAGGCTGCTTTCACTGGGGTGGACTGTCACTACCCTGACCAGGACTCTGATAACTTCCCCATATGAGGCTGCTTTCACTGGGGGTGGGACTGTCACTACCCTGACCAGACTCTGATAACTCCCCCCCCCATAGAGACTGCTTTCACTGGGGGTGGGACTGTCACTACCCTGACCAGGACTTGATAACTCCCCCCCATAGAGGCTGCTTTCACTGGGGGTGGACTGTCACTACCCTGACCAGGACTCTGATAACTTCCCCCCTAAGAGGCTGCTTTCACTGGGGATTCTCTGGTCCAGGGGTGAGACAGTCAGGACCATGTCAGGACAGGTGGATGTCTCTGTTCTCTGGTCCAGGGGTGGGACAGTCAGAACCATGTCAGGGACACTGTGGATGTCTCTGTTCTCTGGTCCAGGGGGTGAGACAGTCAGAACCATGTTCAGGACAGTGTGATGTCCTCTGTTCTGGTCCAGGGGTTGAGACAGTCGGACCATGTCAGGGACAGGTGGATGTCTCTGTTCTCTGGTCCAGGGGTGAGACAGTCAGAACCATGTCAGGGACAGGTGGATGTTCTCTGTCTCTGGTCCAGCGGGTGAAGCAGTCAGGACCGATGTCAGGGACAGGTGGATGTCTCTGTTCTCTGGTCCAGGGGTGAGACAGTCAGGACCATGTCAGGGACAGGTGGATGTCTCTGTTCTCTGGTCCAGGGGTGAGACAGTCAGGACCATGTCAGGGACAGGTGGATGTCTCTGTTCTCTGGTCCAGGGGTGGGACAGTCGGACCATGTCAGGGACAGGTGGATGTCTCTGTTGTTCTCTGGTCCAGGGGTGAGACAGTCAGAACCATGTCAGGAACAGGTGGATGTCTCTGTTCTCTGGTCCAGGGGTGGACAGTTCAGGACCATGTCAGGGACAGGTGGATTCTCTGTTCTCTGGGTTCAGGGGTGAGACAGTCAGGACCATGTCAGGGGACAGGTGGATGTCTCTGTTCTCTGGTCCAGGGGTGAGACAGTCAGAAACCATGTCAGGACAGGTGGATGTCCTCTGTTTCTGGTCCAGGGGTGGACAGTCAGAACCATGTCAGGGACAGGTGGATGTCTCTGTTCTCTGGTCCAGGGGTGAGACAGTCAGAAACCATGTCAGGGGACAGGTGGATGTCTCTGTTCTCTGGTCCAGGGGTGGGACAGTCAGACCATGTCAGGGACAGGTGGATGTCTCTGTTCTCTGGTCGCAGGGGTGAGACAGTCAGGACCATGTCAGGGACAGGTGGATGTCTCTGTTCTCTGGTCGCAGGGGTGAGACAGTCAGAACCATGTCAGGTGGAGTCTCTGTTCTCTGGTCCAGGGGTGGAGACAGTCAGAACCATGTCAGGGCCAGGTGGATGTCTCTGTTCTCTGGTCCAGGGGTGAGACAGTCAGGACCATCTGTCAGGGACAGGTGGATGTCTCTGTTCTCTGGTCCAGGGGTGGGACGTCAAAACCATGTCAGGGACAGTGGATGTCTCTGTTCTCTGGTCCAGGGGTGAGACAGTCAAGAACCATGTCAGGGACAGGTGGATGTCTCTGTTCTCTGGTCCAGAGGTGGGACAGTCAGAACCATGTCAGGGACAGGTGGATGTCTCTGTTCTCTGGTCCAGGGGTGAGACAGTCAGAACCATGTCAGGGACAGGTGGATGTCTCTGTTCTCTGGTCCAGGGGTGGGACAGTCAGAACCATGTCAGGGGACCAGGTGGATGTCTCTGTTCTCTGGTCCAGGGGTGAGACAGTCGGACGCATGTCAGGGACAGGTGGATGTCTCTGTTCTCTGGTCCAGGGGTGAGACAGTCAGAACCATGTCAGGGACAGGTGGATGTCTCTGTTCTCTGGTCCAGGGGTGAGACAGTCAGGACCATGTCAGGGACACTGTGGATGTCTCTGTTCTCTGGTCCAGGGGTGAGACAGTCAGAACCATGTCAGGGACAGGTGGATGTCTCTGTTCTCTGGTCCAGGGGTGAGACAGTCAGGACCATGTCAGGGACAGGTGGATGTCTCTGTTCCTGGTCCAGGGGTGAGACAGTCAGAACCATGTCAGGGACAGGTGGATGTCTCTGTTTCTCTGGTCCAGGGGTGAGACAGTCAAGAACCATGTCAGGAACAGGTGGATGTCTCTGTTCTCTTGGTCCAGGGTGTGAGACAGTCAGGGACCATGTCAGGACAGGTGGATGTCTCTGTTCTCTGGTCCGGGTGGAGACAGTCAGGACCATGTCAGGGACAGGTGGATGTCTCTGTTCTCTGGTCCAGGGTGAGACAGTCAGAACCATGTCAGGGACACTGTGGATGTCTCTGTTCTCTGGTCCAGGGGTGAGACAGTCAGGACCTGTCAGGGGACAGGTGGATGTCTCTGTTCTCTGGTCCAGGGTGGAGACCAGTCAGAACCATGTCCAGGGACACTGTGGGATGTCTCTGTTCTCTGCGTCCAGGGGTGAGACAGTCAGGACCATGTCAGGGCAGGTTGGATGTCTCTGTTCTGCTGGTCCAGGGGTGAGACAGTCAGGACCATGTCAGGACAGGTGGATGTCTCTGTTCTCTGGTCCAGGGGTGAGACAGTCCGGACCATGTCAGGACAGGTGAGTGTCTCTGTTCTCTCGGTCCAGGGGTGAGACAGTCAGAACCATTGCTCAGGGACAGGTGGATGTCTCTGTTCTCTGGTCCAGGGGTGGAGACAGTCAGAACCATGTCAGGGACAGGTGGATGTCTCTGTTCTCTGGTCCAGGGGTGAGACAGTCAGAACCATGTCAGGGAAGGTGGATGTCTCTGTTCTCTGGTCCAGGGGTGAGACGTCAGGACCATGTCAGGGACAGGTTGATGTCTCTGTTCTCTGGTCCAGGGTGAGCAGCGTCAGAACCATGTCAGGGACAGGTGGACTGTCTCTGTTCTCTGGTCCAGGGTGAGACAGTCAGAACCATGTCAGGGACAGGTGGATGTCTCGTTTCTGGTCCAGGGGTGAGACAGTCAGGACCATGTCAGGGACACTGTGGATGTCTCTGTTCTTCTGGTCCAGGGGTGAGACAGTCAGAACCATGTCAGGGACAGGTGGATGTCTCTGTTCTCTGGTCCAGGGGTGAGACAGTCAGGACCATGTCAGGGACAGGTGGATGTCTCTGTTCTCTGGTCCAGGGGTGAGACAGTCAGAACCATGTCAGGGACAGGTGGATGTCTCTGTTTCTGGTCCAGGGGTGAGACAGTCAGAACCATGTCAGGAACAGGTGGATGTCTCTGTTCTCTGGTCCAGGGGTGAGACAGTCAGGACATGTCAGGGCAGGTGGATGTCTCTGTTCTCTGGTCCGGGGTGAGGACAGTCAGGACCATGTCAGGACAGGGTGGATGTCTCTGTTTCTCTGGTCCAGGGGTGAGACAGTCAGACCATGTCAGGGACACTGTGGATGTCTCTGTTCTCTGGTCCAGGGGTGAGACAGTCAGGACCCTGTCAGGGACAGGTGGATGTCTCTGTTCTCTGGTCCAGGGGTGAGACAGTTCAGAACCATGTCAGGGACACTTGGATGTCTCTGTTCTCTGGTCCAGGGGTGAGACAGTCAGGACCATGTCAGGACAGGTGGATGTCTCTGTTCTCTGGTCCAGGGGTGAGACAGTCAGGACCATGTCAGGGACAGGTGGTGTCTCTGTTCTCTGTGTCCAGGGGTGAGACAGTCAGAACCATGTCAGGCGACAGGTGGAAGTGTCTCTGTTCTCTGGTCCAGGGGTGAGACAGTCAGAACCATGTCAGGGACAGGTGGATGTCTCTGTTCTCTGGTCCAGGGGTGAGACAGTCAGAACCATGTCAGGGACAGGTGGATGTCTCTGTTCTCTGGTCCAGGGGTGAGACAGTCGGACCATGTCAGGGACAGGTTGATGGCTCTTGTTCTCTGGTCCAGGGGTGAGACAGTTCAGAACCATGTCAGGGACAGGTGGATGTCTCTGTTCTCTGCGTCCAGGGGTGAGACAGTCAAGAAACCATGTCAGAACCAGGTGGATGTCTCTGTTCTCTGGTCCAGGGGTGAGACAGTCAGACCATGTCAGGGACAGGTGGATGTCTCTGTTCTCTGGTCCAGGGGTTGAGACAGTCAGAACCATGTCAGGGACAGGGGATGTCTCTGTTCTTCTGGTCCAGGGGTGAGACAGTCAGGACCATGTCAGGGCCAGGTGATGTCTCTCTTCTCTGGTCCAGGGGTGGGACAGTCAGGCCCATGTCAGGGACAGGTGGATGTCTCTGTTCTCTGCGTCGCAGGGGTGAGACAGTCAGAAACCAGGTCAGGGACAGGTGGATGTCTCTGTTCTCTGGTCCAGGGGTAGAGACAGTCAGAACCATGTCAGGGACAGGTGGATGTCTCTGTTCTCTGGTCCAGGGGTGAGACAGTCAGAACCATGTCAGGGACAGGTGGATGTCTCTGTTCTCTGGTCCAGGGGTGGGACAGTCAGGACCATGTCAGGGACAGGTGGATGTCTCTGTTCTCTGGTCCAGGGGTGAGACAGTCAGGACCATGTCAGGGACAGGTGGATGTCTCTGTTCTCTGGTCCAGGGGTGAGACAGTCAGAACCATGTCAGGCGACAGGTGTGTCTCTGTACTCGGTCCAGGGGTGAGACAGTCAGAAACCATGTCAGGGACAGGTGGATGTCTCTGTTCTCTGGTCCAGGGGTGAGACAGTCAGGACCATGTCAGGGACAGGTGGATGTCTCTGTTCTCATGGTCCAGGGGTGGGACAGTCAGAACCATGTCAGGGCCAGGTGGATGTCTCTGTTCTCTGGTCCAGGGGTGGACAGTCAGAACCATGTCAGGGCCAGGTGGATGTCTCTGTTCTCTGGTCCAGGAGTGGAGACATCAGAACCAGATGGGGGCAACACATCAGATTCCACTAATAAAGTCTTTATTGATGACTATGACTTAATTTGATCAGTTTGAATCAGCTGTTCTTTATTGATAACTAGAATTTGACTTAACTTGAATTAATCAACTATAAAAGGTGATTAGTTGATCCAGGGCTTTTACTGCAGGGCCGGAGCAAAAGCTGCACCCATCCCAGCTCTACAGAGGAAGTTTGGATAACCCCTGTTCTACGGACAGACAGACGTCTCAAACTGCATCTCCAAATGGAAGAAAACACCACAGCCAACACACATCAAAATACAGCCAAAGTAGTCCAACAGAAGTACCACACCCTGTGTAGTGCACTACATCAGGACCAGGTTCCAAACCACACCTGTGTAGTGCAGCTACATCAGGACCAGGGTTTCCAAACCACACCCTGTGTAGTGCACTACATCAGGACCAGGGTTCCAAAACCAACACCCTGTGTAGTGCACTACATCAGGAACAGGGTTCCAAACCACACCCTGTCGTAGGCACTACCTTCATGAGAAGGACCAGCGTTCCAAACCACACCCTGTGTAGTGCACTACATCAGGACCCGGGTTCCAGTTGGGCTCACATTAAAACAGAACAAGATACTCTGGATATAAAATATACCAATCACACATCTGGAAAATGATCATCTTTGGAGTCTCGCTTCCTCCGTTCTCCAGAGAGAAGAAAAGGGAGAGAGAGGGAAAGGGAGTGTGAGAGAGAGAGGTCATTAGAGGTCCATTTCTACCCCAGACCAGACCGTTCTATTCATCCATCGATGAGGGGGGGTGAAGAGTTCTCTCCCTGGAATGAACCATTAAGACACCAGGCAGGGGTGCAGAGCCTCCAAAAAGAAAGTCTCCAGATAAACGAGAGAGAGAGAGAAGGTCCAACGACAACTAAAGTCTGTCGTCGTTTGTCTTGTTGCATAGCGAGGCGGGGGGTTGCTTTAGTAACAGCCACCCAGTTTCAGATCGAGGAGGAAGAGTGTTTTTTGGGGGGAGGGGTAAGGGTGTGTCTTGGTCCGTTTCAGTCCCCGTCTCTCTCCAACGCTGAGGGGTTATGGGTGTTTAGAACCCCCCCCTCTTCAAACACACGCTCTCACAAGGTAGACTCTTTCTGGCGCTCGCGACCATTGGATGTCTTCTTGAACTTTAGAGATGCCCTCCAACATATCCCGGACTCCGGTCAACCTGAAGAGAGGGGAGAGAGAGAGGGTTAGTTTAATACTGAACACATCCCAGGTGCTACCTCACAACACAACAACCCGGACTCTGTCACCCTGCAGAGAGAAGAGAGGGGAGAGACAGAGGGTTAGTTTAATACTGAACTCATCCCAGGTGCTACCTCACAACACCAACAACATCCCGGACTCCGTCACCCGCAGAGAGAAAGAGAGGGGGAGAGACAGAGGGTTAGTTTAATACTAGAACTCATCCCAGGTGCTACCTCACACAACAAATCCCGGACTCCGTCAACTGCAGAGAGAAGAGAGGGGAGAGACAGAGGGTTAGTTTAATACTGAACTCATCCCAGGTGCTACCTCACAACAACAACATCCCGGACTCCGTCAACCTGCAGAGAGAAGAGAGGGGAGAGACAGAGGGTTAGTTTAATACTGAACTCATCCCAGGTGCTACCTCACACAACAACAACATCCCGGATCCGTCATCCTGCAGAGAGAGAGAGGGGAGAGAGAGAGGGTTAGTTTAATACTGAACTCATCCCAGGTGCTACCTCACACAACACATCCATCCTCTTACACTTCATCCATCTCCACGTCGCCCTCATCCAGGGGCAGCTGGAGGTAGGGGTTGTTGGAAGCCGGGCGGAACTTATACCCCGTCAACACGAAGAAGACCAGAGTAGACACCTCCACTAGGAAGCTACAGGAGGGAGGGTAGAGGGGGACAATAAAACATTCAGACCATCTCTAAAAACAATGAAGAAATGGCTCAGAGTTTCCCAGTGTGACATCAGAAGTGGAGCGGTGACTCACCTCGTAACACCACTGCCACTGGAAAAGGCACCGTCAACCTTCAGCAGGATGGCTATGATCCTGCGTGAAGTAGATATAACACACTAATCTACAGATGGAGAGATGGAGGACGGAGAGAGGGAGTGAGAGGAGGGAGGAGGGAGAGAGAGGAGGGAGAGAGAGATTACCCATCATGACAACTTCAGAACTTTCACAGAAAAATAAGTTAGAATTCAAAATATCTGCGAGGAAAAGAGAGACAGAGAGACAGACAGAGAGACAGACGTCTCCTCACCATGACGTAGTAATGGTCTGAAATAGTTGAGTTTTTCTCCAGGTTCATAGGCAGCTGAAGGAACAAGAGACAGACAATATTACTACAGACAGTACAGGGAAACTACAAGGGAACCACAGCGCCAACTACAAGGTTCCAAACTACATTTTACTAAGCTATAGTTATTAACCACTGCTAACTGTCCATGAATGTATCCTGCCTATAGATGACTCACCTTTCCCATCAGTGCTGGAAGCCTCTTGTAGGTGACGAATAGGCCTGCAAACACACACACACATTAATCCTTCTGATGACCCGTCAGGGAGGGAGGAGTCCCGTGGACATCCTCAAAACCCAAAGTAATATTCTCCTCTGATGACCCGTCAGAGAGCCCTCAAACACCAAAGATCTCGCAGACGTCAGGAGAGTCCCCTTCTCAACCACAGTACTGATGACGATAGGGGACCCTTCTCCACAGTATATTCTGGATGACCGTCCAGGGAGGGAGGAGTCCCCTTCTCAACCAACAGCTGAATTTCTCCTCCTGAATGACCGT
>NW_019942892.1:0-6439 GCF_002910315.2 Salvelinus sp. IW2-2015 | reverse complement strand
CCTGCTCGGCCTCCGACCGCAAGCACTACAAGAGGTTAAAATGCATACCGGCCCAGTAACCATCATCGGCGGCCAAGCTTCCTGCGCATCCAGGACGTCTTATAACCAGGCGGTGTCAGAGGAAAGCCCTCCAAAAAGTATCAAAGACTCCAGCCACCATAGTCATAGACTGTTCTCTCTGCTACCGCACGTCCAAGCGGTACCGGAGAGCCAAGTCTAGTCAGAGGCTTCTACCAACAGCTTCTACCCCCAAGCATAAAACTCCTGAAACATCTAATCAAAATGGCTACCCAGGACTATTTGGCATCCCCCCCCCTCTTCTACACTTGCTGCTACTCTTTCTGTTTTCTTATTATCTATGGCAATAGTCACAAAATTCAATAACTCTACCTACATGTACATATACCTTGTTTACCTCGACTAACGGTGCCCTCGCACATTGACTCTGTTACCGGTACCCCCTCTATTTAGCCTCGCTATTGTTATTTTACTGCTGCTCTTTAATTATTTGTTTACCTTTTATTACTTACTTTTTAAAATGTATTTTTCAATAAAACATGCATTAGTTGGTTAGGGCTAAGGGCTTGTTACAGGCTTGCTAGTCAGCATTCACTGTAAGGTTACCTGTTGTAATTCGGCGCATGTACGAATAAAATTCATATTTGATTATTTCTGTACATAAATCGCAGACACCCCATTTAGTATGAATATGTTAGGCATTTCATAATGGTATTATCATTGTCGATGTTCCTTCACCCATTCGTAATGATATGTTACAAATTTGTAAACGTACCAATACGTTAGTATTGCAAAACGTAGCTATCTGGCTAATGTTAGCCTGCTAAGGGTTAGGGTCAGGGGTTTAAGTTTTAGGTGTTAGGTTTAAAGGGTAACGGTTAGTGTTAGCTAACAGGCTACGTAGTCGCAAAGTAGCTAAGATGCTAAATTGTCCGTGATGAGATTCAAACTCGCAACCTTTGGGTTTGCTAGATGTTTGCGTATATTGCCCCATGCAATCCACCCCGATCCAAACCACCCTACCGTTTCGTTTTTGCCTTAATTAACCATCTGTCTTACAGCATGTAACCATACCATACGTAACATCATTCTAATTAGATTGTCCCAGAATTATGTTTTACTATGTTATGTCTAGTCTATGAGAACCAGGCTGTCCTGAAGTGTGTGTGTGTTGTGGTGTGTGTGTTGTGTGTGTGTGTGTGTGTGTGTGTGTTGTGTGTGTGTGTTTGTGGTGTGTGTGTGTGTGTGTGTTGTGTGTGTTGTGTGTGTGTGTGTGTGTGTGTGTGTCGTGTGTGTGTTGCATGGTGACTCCTGGGTGTGGTAAAGGCATCTTCATCCATTAACATCTTTAGTGACTTCCATTGTTGTGGAGGTAAAGATTGATCCTATGGTCATGAAGGGGGCAAGCTGTCTGTGTGTGCATGGTGTGAGAGAGACGAGGGGGATGAGAAGAGAGGGGAGAGAGAGAGAGGGGGAGAGAGAGAGAGAAACAAAATATACTAGGAGTTGTCTTGGTGTTTGTTTCTCCAATAAAACCATATACGCGCCTTCCAAATAATAGACAACAAGTCAAGCAAGAGTGGAGGGGAAAGGTTGGAGCTGGGATGTGTGGAGAGAACTCACCAAATGAGCCATTTCTATGCTCTTACTCTCGCTGCTCTCTCATCTCCCACACACACACCACAACACAAACACGAACACACTATCACACCACCCACACACCACACACACACACACACACAACACACACACACTACACACATCACTGACAAATGTCACAACACACGAGGCACACACACGACACACACACACAACATACACAACACACACCTACCACAATGCTCTGGCCTCTGCTAAACGTCAGAGTCAAGAACTGTAAGTGCCAACCGTGGAGAGTTGTGAGCGACAGTTATTGACCCTGGGCGCAGGTCTGATGAGACGTCAGTGTAGGGAACGCGGTTATGATTATCGCCACGGCAATAAAAGGTTCCGCAGGATTTTCAGAGTGTCACGACTGGGGCCCCGGAGGGATTGGTGACTTGGGGAACAAAAGAGAGAGAAGGAGATTGGTCGTGGTAGATAGATAGACAGATGACCGCTTCCGGGGGAGGGGGGGTATGTGTCAGTGGGGCCCTGGCTGTCAGACCCCCCACTATGTGTCACGTGTGTGTATGTGTGAGAGAGCACGTTTGTCTGTGGTCCATTTCACTGAATAAATATTTGTCTCGATCTATAAAGTCTCCATCTAGCTCGGCTGTGAACCTGTGGCCCTCTCTGCACACCCCTGCCACCCCACCACGCCACTGACCCTTCACCTCTCCCGTTTAACCCAGCCTGTAAAAGTTATTGAACTCTCCCAGACCTGCAGCTGCCAGAGGGTGCTGGAAACTGGCCAGCAGGGTCATGGGGGTCAGGGGGTGTGACAGGGTGTCATGAATAGATGTCCCTTACCTCTTGATCCCTGTCCAGAGAGCAAGGCAAAAAACTGATTGCCCCCCTGACATTGCTGTGGCTGGCTCATTGACTTGAATCGAGGCCCTCCAAAGCTCCCTGAATTCAGTTTGGATTCCTGTCATATTTATACTTCTCTTCTTTCTTCCTCTGACCTGTTGCCATGCCAATCTCTCTTTCTCTTTCTTTCTGTCTGTCTTTCACACTCTGGCTCTGTTTTTTTTCCTGAATTATACTCTCTTTCAGTGTTGCTTGTGGTCTCTCTTGCCCCTTGAATAACTAACTGTTCATTGAATAACTGCGTTTGGAATGTAAACTCAATGCCTCCCTCTTTCAGCAATAGGTTTGATATTGACGAAGAAAAGCAAAATATTGTTTTTAAGTTTGTAAACTTAATTTCTCCCTCATAGACTATCAGAAGTGTGTATTGTTTAGATTATGACCAAACTATTTGGTTGTTAAATATTGAATATTCAAACATTGTGTGTTGAGTAGCCGTAGCCAAGCTTTAATACGGTTTGTTAGAATCCCACGTAAGCAACGTTGACATCGGGTGCATTTATGTGCTGAATGAAAAGTGAAAAATATGTATTTGCGGATGTTAAAAATTATTATTTAGAGAGGTTCAAATATATATTTTTCAGTCATTGATTTTATGGCCAAATTTTCAGTTGCGCATACATTCTCAAATGAAATAAACATATATCTCAATAATACCTTTTTCAAGAAAAGCCTGAAAGCATCAAGCAAAAGTGTCAACAAGAAGAAGGCATCCGCTCCAAGGAAGCTGGACAGCAAAGAAGTACAATGGTCCCTTAGCATAAGAGCACAAAAATCTATGCCTTGGACTTGAAATCAAGGTTGGTCCTGACTGCACACCAAAAAGACAACCGGTCTGATAGGACCAAAAAAATGTCGCCGTCGGTAACTGGGATGACACTAATCGCTCATAAACCAAAGCTACTTTTCTACATGTTTACAATGCACACCGGCAAGCAGTAGGTTATCAATTCCTTTATAAGGCCCGTGTAAATGTGCGCAAATAGTAGCCTACTATGAGCAAATAGTTACATTGTAACCATGCCGGTGATACAATTTTCTACAAGGCTTTTGGTGCGGAAGTTGTAATTTAAAACCTTCCACCCGACATCCGTCGGATTTTGCCAAGGAAGAGAGTTCATCTTGAGGGGGGTTTAAAATTGAGGGAAAACCCCTTTTTTCCTTATTGCTGACGCGGACTGGGAGCTGTAGCTACGTGCAGTAGCTTGGACTGCTTACATCTACACCATTGTTTCTTTGGGTTTAGTTTTAGGGGCCTTCGTTTCTAGATCAGAATGTTACTTTTTCGGAGGAGAAATATCCAGAAGAATTCGAAAATGCAGCCGCCAACGGTTTGTTATTGCGATCATTGCTCGGAACGCGGCGCATTCCTTGCCAGTACTACCTCGGAGCATTGGAGAGACTGAAACTATCCCAAGCCACGCATTTTCTGTTTGGTAGGTGGCAGACGTCCTGCCAAGCGCTCTTTCCCTGGCCGCTATTTGTTAAAATGTCCTTTTTATCAAACTCGTGGGCGATCAATCGCATTTGGATTAGATTAAGAAACCTCTCCTCCCCAGTCCCAAATCCCGTTAGAACCATGACCTCTCAACAAAATAAAATGCTTCAGCTTCTATAGGGTACTCTAATTATGCTTTCTTAATTTTTCTCCAATGCAGAGTCATAAAGTAACATTTAGGCCATTGTATTACGCAATTATATGATTTTTCACAGTAGCATGTACTTTACGCCAGGATTCCTTGTGGGATATATGTTTTCCAGTTTCTTGAAATATTTGAAATTCTATTTATTTCTATGTGAAACTGAAATAGTATTTTCATTCCTTTTTCCATAGACGCTCTTATCCAGGGCAATTTCAGTACTGAGTTCATACTGTACTGGTCCCCTGTGGGAATTGAACCCACAACCCTAGCATGCAAGACCATGCTCTACCACCTGAGCCACATCATCACAAACCACTTGATGTCTCAATGTACTAATTACTGTATTGGTCATTGTTTTTTTCACGGTGATAGAAAGTCTACAGGTACACACCTAGATGACCAGCCTATGTACAATACAGTCATGTACATTTACATTAAGTGGTTTGTAAGGATGGTAAATTAATACTGCACAAAAAGTGGTTGTTTTCCATGTTATTTGATCAAGAATATTTAATTTGGTTGGATGTTTTGTTGTCTGCTTGATAAGTAAATGTTTGAGGACAGGGGTTTGTTCTTTCTGGATTCCATTAGAATGACATCACAGAGAAAGGACAGGGTTGTTCTTTCTGGATTCATTAGAATGACATCACAGAGAAAGGACAGGGTTTGTTCTTTCTGGATTCCATTAGAATGACATCACAGAGAAAAGGACAGGGTTTTTCTTTCTGGATTCCATTAGAATGACATCACAGAGAAAAGACGAGGTTGTTTCTTTCTGGATTCCATTAGAATGACATCACAGAGAAAGGACAGGGGTTGTTCTTTCTGGATTCCATTAGAATGACATCACAGAGAAAGGACAGGGTTTGTTCTTTCTGGATTCCATTAGAATGACATCACAGAGAAAGGACAGGGTTTGTTCTTTCTGGATTCCATTAGAATGACATCACAGAGAAAAGGACAGGGTTTGTTCTTTCTGGATTCCATTAGAATGACATCACAGAGAAAAGACAGGGGTTTCTTTCTGGATTCCATTAGAATGACATCACAGAGAAAAGGACAGGGTTTTGTTCTTTCTGGATTCCATTAGAATGACATCACAGAGAAAAGGACAGGGGTTTGTTCTTCTGGATTCCATTAGAATGACATCACAGAGAAAGGACAGGGGTTTGTTCTTTCTGGATTCCATTAGAATGACATCACAGAGAAAAAGACAGGGGTTTGTTCTTTCTGGATTCCATTAGAATGACATCACAGAGAAAGGACAGGTTTGTTCTTTCTGGATTCCATTAGAATGACATCACAGAGAAAAGGACAGGGTTTTGTTCTTTCTGGATTCCATTAGAATGACATCACAGAGAAAAGGACAGGGGTTTGTTCTTTCTGGATTCCATTAGAATGACATCACAGAGAAAAGACAGGGGTTGTTCTTTCTGGATTTCATTAGAATGACATCACAGAGAAAAGGACAGGGTTTTGTTCTTTCTGGATTCCATTAGAATGACATCACAGAGAAAGGGACAGGGGTTTGTTCTTTCTGGATTCCATTAGAATGACATCACAGAGAAAGGACAGGGGGTTTTGTTCTTTCTGGATTCCATTAGAATGACATCACAGAGAAAAGGACAGGGGTTGTTTTCTTTCTGGATTCTTTAGAATGACATCACAAGAGAAAGGACAGGGTTTGTTCTTTCTGGATTCCATTAGAATGACATCACAGAGAAAAGGACAGGGATTGTTCTTTTTCTGGATTCCATTAGAATGACATCACAGAGAAAGGGGCAGGGTTTTGTTCTTTCTGGATTCCATTAGAATGACATCACAGAGAAAGGGGCAGGGCAACAACTCTTACAATTCCAACTATTAAAACCTGATTCTGTTCCTAATTATACAACTACCTTTTTTGCCAAAGCAAAGATGCAGATTTTTTTTTTTGCTACTGCTACAGATGTCTATATCAGTCCGCTTATACTAGTAAAGGCCCAGTGCACTGCTTTTGTGAAAATTATCTTTCCAAAAATATATTTTTCTATTAATTAATTTTTTTAATTCTGATTTTTCAGGGGGTACTGCAGCGCCCTCAGCTCCCCTACTTCCCGCGGCTGTGGGCGTGCCTAGAGCTGCATAAATATGCTGGTTTCGGCAAGCAGTTACAGTACCCCCAGCCAGACAGCACCCCGGCTACAGTACCCCCAGCCAGACAGCGCCCCGGTTACAGTACCCCCAGCCAGACAGCACCCCGGTTACAGTACCCCCAGCCAGACAGC
>NW_019942891.1:301385-322275 GCF_002910315.2 Salvelinus sp. IW2-2015 | reverse complement strand
CTGCTACTCGCCAAGCCTGCCCCAGCTTTCTCCTTACCCAAAATCCAGATAGCAAAGATGTGCTGAAAAGAGCCTGAAAACCTGGACCATGACAAAATTCCAGCTGGGGCTTGGACAATCTGGACCCCCTATTTCTGAAAACTTGTCCGCCGCCATTGTCGCACCCCCTATTACCAAGGGGCTGTTCAAACCTCTCCCTTCGTATCATACTGAGATCCCAAGGATTGGAAAAGCTGCCGCGGGTCATCCCCGCCCTCGTCAAGAGGGGAGAACCCCTGACCCCAAAAAACTGTTACAGACCTTATAATGCCCATCTGCCCTGCCTATCTAAGTCTTCGAAAAGGCCAAGTTCAACAAAACAGATTCAACTGGACCATCTCGAATCCCACCGTACTTCTCCGCTGTGGCAAATCCGGTTTCCGGAGCCGGTCAACGGGTGACCTCAGCCACGCTCAAGGACTAAAAACGATATCATAACCGCCATCGATAAAAAAGGACCATTACTGTGGGCGCGTCTTCCATCGAACCTGCCAAGGCTTTCGGACTCTGTCAATCACCCATATCTTATCGCAGGACTCAGTAGGGCCCTACGGTTTTTCTAATGGGACTGGCCTTGCCTGGTTTCCACCCAACTTTACTCTGTGGCAGACAGGGAGTTCAGTGTGTCCAAATCGGAAGGGCATGGTGTCCGGTCCCTCTGGCAGTCCTCTACTATGGGAGGGTCCACAGGTTCAATTTCTCGGGCCCGACTTCTTTTCTCTGTATACATCAATGATGGTTGCTCTTCGCGGCGATTCCCTGATCCACCTCTACGCAGACAACACCCCATTTTCTATAGACTTCCGGGCCCTCCTTGACCACTGTGCATCTAAAACCCTCCAAACGAGCGTTCAATGCCATACAAACCACTCCTTCCGTGGCCCGCCAACTGCTCTTAAAACGCTAGTAAAACCAAAAGCATGCTTTTCAAACCGTTCGCTGCCTGGCACCCGCACGCCCGACTAGCATCACCCAAACCCTGGAAACGGTTTCCGACCATAGAATATGTGGACATCTATTAAATAAAACCCTAGGTGTCTGGCTTAGGGGGACTGCAAACTCTCCTTCCAAGGGACTCTCATATCAAAACATTCCAATCCAAAAATCAAATCAAGAATCGGCTTTTTATTCCGCCAAAACAAAAAAGCTCCTTCCACCTCACGCGCCAAAAACCTTACCCTAGTAAAAAACTGGGACTATTTCCTACCGAATCCTCGATTCGCGATGTCATCTACAAAATAGCTGTTCCAATACTCTTACTCAGCAAAAAACTGGATGCAGTTTATCACAATTGCCATTCTTTTTGTACTAAAGCAACCTTCATACGACCCACCCACTGCCACGCTGTATGGGCCCCTAGTCGGCGGTGGGCCCCTCGCTACATGTTCGTCGTCAGGACCCACTGGCCTCCAGGTCATCTTAAAAGGCTATGCTAGGTAAAGTGCCGCCTGATCTCAGTTCCAACTGTCACGATGGCTACACCCACCCGCAGCACGCGCGCCATGCAGGTGGTATCTACTTGATCCATCCCCCTAAAAGCCCAAAACCTCATTTGGACGGCCTTTCCTTCCAGTCTCTGCTGCCTTGCGACTGAAAAAACGAATTGCAAAAAATCTCTGAAGTTGGAACTGTTATCATTCCCTCAACAAAACTTTAAAATCTGCTATCCGAGCAAGCAACCGATGTGCAGGCGTGTACATAGTCCAATCTGTTAAAACTACCCCAGCCCATTTACTACCTACCCCCCCATCTGCGTGTTATTATATTTCTTTTTGCTCTTGCACCCCCGTATCTCTTCTTGACATGATCATCTGATGATTTATCACTCAAAAGTGTTAATGCTTAAATTGTAATTATTGATTTATTGCCTACCTCATGCCTTTTTGCACAATTTGTATATAGATTTCTCTTATTTTTTTCTACCATTATTGATGTGTTGTTTTACTCCCATGTGTAAACTCTTTTGTGTTTCGTTCACACTGCTATTGCTTTATCTTGGCCAGGTCGCAGTTTGCAAAAATGAGAAAAATTGTTCTCAAACTAGCCTACTGGTTATAGAATGGTGAAAATAAAAAATAAAAAACTCTTTACTGAAGTTCAGTGGTTGATCACTCCGACTTCATTGTGGTACATGGGCCTAAATTAGTCTTTCCCATGTTTGTTGGGGCCTGGTTTGGTTGAAATGAAGAGGGGAGAATGGCGTAATCCTCAAACGGTATAAGTCCCAGTAAAGGGTTTGGACATCACCCACTCATTCAAAGGGTTTTCTTTATTTTGGTAGACTATTTTGTCTACATTGTAGGGGAATAATAGGAAGACATACAGCTAGAAATAAAACAAATATGGGAATCATGTAGTAACCAAAGAAGTGTTACAACGAATCAATGATATATATATTTTTGAGATCCTTCAAAGTGAGCACCCTGTTGCACTTAATGACACGTGGCAGGTTGCAGCACTTCCTGGCATTTCTTCACCAGCTGTCAACCTCCGAGAATGCTTTAGGAGAAATCGTAAACAGGTCATTGAAGAGGTTCCACTTTTTGTAGTGCTTTTCAATCCGCAATCGTAGGGTCCCAAGCCATCAAACATCGAATTGGGTTTGAGGTAGGGATTGTGGAGGCCAGGTCATCTGATGCAGCACTCCATCACTCTCCTCTGGTCAAATATTCCTTACATAAGCGGAGTGTTGTTGGGTCCATTATCCTATTCAAAACACAAATGATAGTCCCACTAAGCGCAAACTAGATGGAATGGCGCATCGCTGCAGAATGCTGTGGAAGCATAATGGTTAATTGTGCCTTGAATTCTAAATAAATGACAGACAGTGTCACCAGAAAAGCACCCCACCACCATTAACCCTCCTCCTCCATGCTTAACGGTAGGAAACCACACATGCAGAATCATCTGTTCACTACTCTGAGTCTCACAAAGACACAGTGGTTGGAAACCAAAAATCTCAAATTTGATCATCAGACCAAAGGACAGATTCCACGGTCTAGTGTCCATTGCTTGTGTTTCTTGGCCCAAACAAGTCTCTTCTATTATTGGTGTCCCTTTAGTGTGGTTTCGTTGCAGCAATTCAACTATGAAGGCCTGATTCGCACAGTCTCCTCTGAACAGTTGATGTTGAGATGTGTCTGTTACTTGAACTCTGTGAAGCATTTATTTTGGGCTGTTATTCTGATGAACGTATCCTCTGCGGAAGAGGTACAAGTAACTCTGGTCTTCCCTTCCTGTTGGGGTCCTCATGACAGCACTTTCATCATAAGTTTAGATTTTTGCAACTGCCTTGAAGAAACTTATCAAAGTTCTTGGACATTTTCCGAATTGAACCGACCTTCTGTCTTAAAGTAATGACGGACTGTCGTTTCTCTTTACTTATTTGAGCTGTTTGCCATAATATGACTTAGTCTTTTATCAAACAGGCTATCTTTCTCTATACCCACCCTACCATGTCACAACACAACTGATTTGCTCAAACACAATAAGAAGGAAAGGATTCCAGAGATAACTTTTAAACCAGTTAATTGAATCCATTCCAGGTGACTACCTCATGAAGCTGGTTGAGAGAAATGCAAGAGTGTGCAAAGCGTGTCATCAAGGCAAAGGTGGCTACATTGAAGAATCTCAAAATATGACTAGTTGTGTCCAAACTTTTGTATAACTGTATGTTTTTCAAATGGTGCCCTACTTCCTACATGTCCCATAGGGCTCTGCTCAAAAGCAGTGACTGCATAGGAAATAGGGTGCCATTTGGGACCCTTCCTGTGTTTCCGTTTATAGAGAAGACCATTAATAACAGCATATAACGTCTGTAAACATTCGTAGAACTGCAGCTGACCTTTATTAAATGATTCTAACGGAAAGCTTGGCAATTAGGAGAATGGATCGGGATCCAAAAAACACTGTTTACATTGCTTCTTCCTCTAATAATACTGTTTACACGGCTGGCTCCTCTAATAATACTGTTTACAATGGCTGTCTCCTCTAAATAATACTGTTTACATGGGCTGCTCTCCTCCAATAATACTGTTTACATGGCTGTCTCCTCTATAAATACTGTTTACATGGCTGCCTCCTCAATAATACTGTTTACATGGCTGCCTCCTTAATAATACTGGTTTTACATGGCTGCCTCCATCTAATAATACTGTTTACATGGCTGTCTCCTCTAATAATACTGTTTACATGCGCTGCCTCTCTAATAATACTGTTTAACATGCTGCTCCTCTAATAATACTGTTTACATGGCTGCTCCTCTAATAATTTACTTGTTTACATGGCTGCCTCTAATAATAACGTTTTACAATGGCTGCCCCTAATATAATACTGTTTACATGGAAACTATTTACATGCGCCTCCTCTAATAATACTGTTACATGGCTGCCTCCTCTAAATAATAACTGTTTACATGGCTGCCTCCTCTATAATACTGTTACATGGCTGCCATCCTCTAATAATACTGTTTACATGGCTGCCTTGCCTCTAATATATGTTTACATGGCTGCCTCTATAAATACTGTTTACATGGCTGCCTCCTAATAATACTGTTACATGGCTGCCTCAAATAATACTGTTACATGGGCTGCCTCTAATAATACTGTTTACATGCTGCCTCCTCTAATAATACTGTTTAACATGGCTGCCTCCTCTAATAATACTGTTTACATGGCTGCCTTCCTTCTAATAATACTGGTTTACAATCACTGAGTCAGCCTCAATCAGCCCTGGCTAAAGGAGGTATACCTATCCAACTTTGTAGTTTAGTTTGGAGATGAGTGATCACACAAGAACAAACCAAACTTATGTTTTTTATGTTGATATTACCAACTTACCGGACAGTTTATTAGTACATACACCACCGGAAATACGAAAATAGTTTGCTCCTATTAGACAGTGAGTCACGTGGCCGTGGCTTGTTATACATTGAACAAAAATGTATAAACGCAACAGGTAAAGTATTGGTCCCATGTTTCATGAGCCGAAAGAGAACATCTACAACATTTTCCATTAAGCAAAAATCGTATTTCTCTTATATTTTGTGCACATATTTGTTTAKATCCATGTGTATGAGCATTTCTCCTTTTCCAAGATTTCATATATATATTTTTTTACATGTAACCTTTTTTTATTAACTAAGCAAGTCAGGTAAGAACACATTTTTATTTACAATGACGGCCTCCCAGGGAACATTGGGTTAACTGCCTTGATCAGGGGTAGAACAGATTTTTTTACTTTGTCAGCTCGTGAATTCGTTCCAGCAACTTTTATTTTACATTTTTCTGTTACTGGCTCAGCGCTCTAACCACCAGGCTACCTCCCTTTCCCAAAAATAATCCATCCACCTGACAAGTGTGGCATATMAAGAAGCTGATTAAACAGCATGATCATTACACAGGTGCACCTTGTGCTGGGGACAATAAAAGGCCACTTTAAAACATGCACACAACACAAGTTTTAAGGGAGCATGCTGACTGCAGGAATGTCCACCAGAGCTGTTGCCAGATCATTTAATTTTCATTTCTCTACCATAAGCCGCCTCCAATGTCATTTGTAGAGAATTGGCAGTACGTCTAACCGGTCTCACAACCGAAGACCAAGTGTTACATGGCTGCCTCCTCCAATAATACCGGATTCTCCCGATGGTACAGCTGTAGAACTTTTTGAGGATCTGGGGACCCATGCCAAATATTTTCTGTCTCCTGAGGGGGAAAAGCCATTGTCGTGCCCTCTTCACAACTCTTCTTGGTGTATTTTGGGCCATTATAGTTTGTTGATGATGTGGACAACAAGGAACTTGAAACTCTCGACCTGCTCCACTACAGCCCCGTCGTTGTGAATGGGGGTGTGTTTGGTCCTCCTTTTCCTGTAGTTCACAATCGGCTTCTTTTTCTTGCGCAAGTTAAGGAAGAGGTTGTTGCTCTGGCACCACACTACCAGGTCTCTGACCTCCTCTTTACTGGCTGTCTCATCGTTGTTGGTGATCAGGRCTACAACTGTTGTGTCATCAGAGCCGGTGTAGTAGGATTCAATCTCAGTCCTGTATTGATGCTTTGCCTTTTTGATGGTTTGTCTGAGGGCATTGCAGGATTTCTTATAAGAATCCGGKTTAGTGTCCCTCTCCTTGAAAGCGGCAGCTCTWACCTTTAGCTCGGTGTGGATGTTGCCTGTATTCCATGACTTCTGGTTGGGGTATGTACGGACGGTCACTGTGGTAATGACTTTGTCAATGCGCTGATTGATGAAGCCAATGACTGAGGTGGTATACTCCTCAATGCCATTGGATGAATCCCGGAACATATTCCAGTCTGTGCTAACAAAACAGTCCTGTAGRGTAGCATCCGCATCATCTGACCACTTCCGTATTGAGAGAGTCACTGGTACTTCCTGCTTTAGTTTTTGTTCATCACCATGAAATACCCATGAAACAGAAACCATTAGTAGAGAAGAGATAGTTAAAACTTCAACACATTTCCCACCCAGTTGTGCTACGTTAAAGGTTAAAATCATAAAGAATAAAACAGTGTTGTTGGACTATCCAGAGCCTCAGCCAGACCATTGCCTCTAATTAACCAGGTAGCCCAGGTTGAACTTCAATCATATTCAACAGTACCTGGCACGGCCGGGGCCACATTGCAGCCTCCCTTCATCTCTCCGCCTGCCACAGAGATGTATCCCATTCAGCATCTGAGTGCAGACAAAAAGCGAACTAACTGTACACTGGGTGTKTGAGTCCCAAAWGGCACCCTATTRCCTAAGTAGTGCACTACTTTTGACCAGGGGCCTATATGGGGCACTATARAGGGTATAGTGTTCCATTTGGGAAGRYTACTGGGCCCGGGCCTCTCAGGTCTCCCCCTGACGTTGGTCGGGAACAGGAACTGTTTCCTGGAACTCTGCCAGTTACAGCCACTGTACTGTCACCGCATTCACGAGGCTGACTGGCGCCGAGGCTTTAAACCCGYGGAAATAATATAGGGGGTGTCTAGTTTCAAAATAATGCAGCAGCAGCATAACATGGTCCATGTAGGCAGGCCAGGCAYCGGTAAACTAATGAAGAATATACACTATCTGTTCCAAAAAAACGAATGAAAAACCAAACTTCTTCCCCTTAAAAACCCCTTAATAGATCGAATCCCCGAGCTGACAAGGTAAAAATCTGTCGTTCTGCCCCCTGAACAAGGCAGTTAACCCACTGTTCCTAGGCCATCATTGTAAATAAGAATTTGTTCTTAACTGACTTGCCTKGTTAAATAAAAGGTTAAATTAAATAAAACATGTAAATATTAATAATAGTTATGTGAAGGGATACACTGGACGTTGCTATAACGACAGATAGAGGTTTGAAGAGGGGAGATTATATGAGAGGCGGCGTGAAAGAGCAGAGAGAGAAACACAACCCAGGAGGATTAACACACGGTTCAGGCTTCCTGGTCACAGCGAGGCTTCCTGTTTCTTCTGCTCGGTCACCATCGTTACTTGTCTAAATCAGGTCTTATCAGAGCCTTGCAGATCTCTGGTCTATCAGGGTGTTGTAAAGTAATCTGTTGTTCTCTCTGGGAAACAGACTTTATTACAGGCAGGCAGGCAGGCAGGCAGACAGACAGACAGACAGATAGACAGGCAGGCAGGCAAACAGGCAGATAGGCAGACAGACACAGCAAGAAGATTTACAGAGTGACGGGGCACACAGAGACTGAGGCAACCGCCATCCTACTGTCACAACCACACATTCAGCCAATCCCAATGCACTCCCTATCCCAACCTGTTTCCAGATCTGAAAGGGTTTGGATTAGTACAAGCAGTCCTCTACTACAGACAGAGAGACAGATCCAGCTAGGCTCCAGTACAGTGAGACTGGCTGGCCCACCCTGTGACGGAGGCAGAAACCATATGACCGTCAGTCAGACACACTCCGTTTCCCATTTGTACAGTTCCACAGCCTCCGCTCTCCTCCATGTGGGATTTCAATCTGGTTCCTGAGAAGACAGCGGTAGCCCGGTGAGCAGAAGCCTAGGCATTTAGCTTGGGGAGCCAAAACAAGTATTCAGGTCTCAGACGAGGTTATTCATCGTGGTTCTGTGTCACGCCCTGACAGTAGAGATCCTTTCCTTTTTGTCTCTATGTGGTTTGGTCAGGGCGTGAGTTTGGGTGGGCATTCTATGTCTGGTGTTCTATGTTGTCCTTGTTTTGTATTTCGGTGTGTTTGGCCGGTGTATGGTTCTCATCAGAGGCAGCTGTCTATCGTTGTCTCTGATTGAGAATCATACTTAGGTAGCCTGTTCCCACCTGTGTTTGTGGGTGGTTGTTTTCTGTTTAGTGTATGTCACCTTGCAGAACTGTTCGTTTATCGTTTTTGTTGTTTTGTTGTAGTATTCGTATTCATTTAAAGGAATTATATATACTTACCACGCTGCACTTTGGTCTTCTCCTTCTCCTCTATATGACAATCGTTACATTCTGATTCACTTATAATCAACATGATGAGTCTCTCTGACTGGCTCCTGTCATTATAATCAACATGACGAGTCTCTGACTGATTCCTGTCATTATAATCAACATGACGAGTCTCTGACTGTTCCTGTTATTTTTAATCATATTCTCTGACTGGTCCTGTCATTATTATAACATGATTGAGTCTCTCTGACTGGCTCCTGTCATTATTATCAACATGATGAGTCTCTGACGGCTCCTGTCATTTAAAACATGATGAGTCTCTCTGACTGGCTCCTGTCATTTATTATCAACATGATTGGTTCTCTGACTGGTCCTGTTCATTATTATCAACATGATGAGTCCTCTGACTGGTTCCTGTCATTATTATCAACATGATGAGTCTCTCTGACTGATCTCCTGTCATTATAATTCAACATGATGCAGTCTTGGACTGGCTCCTGTCATTATTATCACATGATAGTCTCTTGACCTGGCCTCTGTCATTATTATCAACATGATGAGTCTCTGACTGACTCCTGTCATTATTATCAACATGTGAGTCTCTGCTGACTGAGCTCTGTTCATTATTATCAACATGATGAGTCCTGACTGACTCCTGTATTATATCCACATGATGAGTCTCTGACTGGCTCTGTCATTATTATCAACATGATAGTCTCTCTGACTGGCTCCTGTCATTATTTCAACATGATGAGTCTCTTGACTGTCCTGTCATTTAATCAACATGATGAGTCTTCTGACTGGCTCCTGTCATTATTATCAACATGATGTCTCTCTGACTGCTCCTTTCATTATTATCACATGATGAGTCTCTCTGACTGCTCCTGTCATTATTATCAACATGATGAGTCTCTCTGACTGGCTCCTGTCATTATTATCAACATGATGAGTTCTCTGACTGGCTCCTGTCATTATTATCAACATGATGAGTCTCTTGACTGGCTCCTGTCATTATTATCAACATGATGAGTCGTCTCTGACTGGCTCCTGTCATTATTATCAACATGGAGCTCTCTGACTGGCTCCTGTCATTATTATCAACATGATGAGTCTCTGCATGGCTTCCTGTCTAATTATCAACATGATGAGTCTCTCTGACTGGCTCCTGTCATTATTATCAACATGATGAGTCTCTCTGACTGCTCCTGTCATTATTATCAACATGATGAGTCTCTCTGACTGCTCCTGTCATTATTATCAACATGAGCTCTCTGACTGGTCCTGTCATTATTATCAACATGATGAGTCTCTCTGACTGGCTCTGTGCATTATTATCAACATGATGAGTCTCTCTGACTGCTCCTTGTCATTATTATCAACATGATGAGCTCTCTGACTGGCTCTGTCCTTATTATCAACATGATGAGTCGTCTCTACTGACTGGCTCTGTCATTATTATCAACATGATGAGTCTCCTGACTGGCTCCTGTCATTATAACAATTACATGATGAGTCTCTCTACTGGCTCCTGTCATTTATAACATGATGGTCTCTGACTGGCTCCTGTCATTATTATCACATGATGAGTCCTCTCTGACTGACTCCTGTCCATTATTATCAACATGATGAGTCTTCTCTACTGGCTCCGTCATTATTATCAAACATGATGAGTCTCTCTGACTGACTCCTGTCATTATCAACATGATGAGTCTCTCTGACTGGCTCCTGTCATTATTATCAACATGATGAGTCTCTCTGACTTTCCTGTCATTATTATCAACATGATGAGTCTCTGACTGTCCTGTCATTATTATTACATGATGAGTCTCTCTGACTGGCTCCTGTCATTATTATTAACATGATGAGTCTCTCTGACTGGCTCCTGTCATTATTATTAACATGATGGTCTGACGTCTCTCTGACTGCTCTCGTCATTATTATTAACATGATGAGTCTCTCTGACTGTCTGTCACTCTATTACTACAACATGTGAGTCTCTCTGATGTCCTGTCATTATTATCACATGATGAGCTCTCTGACTGCTCCTGTCATTATTATCAACATGAGAGTCTCTGACTGGCTCCTGTCATTATTTCAACATGATGAGTCTCTGACTGACTCCTTTCATTTATATTCAACATGATGGAGTCTCTCTACTGGCTCCTGTCATTATTATTCAACATGATGAGTCTCTGACTGGCTCCTGTCATTATTACTAACATGATGTCTCTCTGACTGGCTCCTGTCATTATTTCAACATGATGAGTCTCTGACTGGCTTCCTGTCATTATTATCAACATGATAGTCTCTGACTGACTCCTGTCATGATTATCAACATGATGAGTTCCTCGACTTCTGCACTGTCTACTCTTATTATCAACATTTGAGTCTCTCTGACTGGCTCCTGTCATATTTCAACATGATGAGTCTCTCTGACTGTCTCCTGTCTACTTATAACATTATGAGTCTCTCTGGACTGGCTCCTGTCATTATTATTACAACTGATGAGTCTCTCTGATCTGGCTCCTGTCATTATTATCACATGATGAGTCTCTTGACTGCTCCTGTCATTATTATCAACATGTGAGTCTCTCTGACTGGCTCCCTGTCATTATTATCAACATGTCTGAGTCTCTGACTGGCTCCTTCATTATTATCAACATGATGAGTCTCTGACTGGCTCCTGTCATTAGCCTACATGAGTCCATCTGACTCGCCGCAATGCAGTATTGTAGCTCTAGCAGTATTGATAAGATAAGCATCAACCAGAATTAAGCTCCGTATCCAATGCTAGTGGCTTGATAATATAAATGGGAATGCAGATGCCTTGATCAAGCGAATTACACCTTTTTCCTTTCACTCTTCCCCTCTTCATTCTTCTGTTCTAATTACTGTGATGACGAGGAGAAGGAAACCCCCATGGGAGAAAAAAAAACGCTGATGATGATTGATCAATCTTATATTAGTGTTTATCTATCACACTTAATTGTACCATCCCTTCATATCGCCCTGCCTGTCAGTTGAAGAGGGCCTACAGGGATAGCTAAATGTGAGCTTTAGTGGAGATCTCTCTCCAGATTTGGTCATCTGCACTTTAAAACATACCTATTAATACAACAAATAAAGTTGATGTAAACCTGCCACAGTATCAATTCATAATCTGTTTTTTTTCTTTTTATTTGATTGTTTTCTATCAAATGAGTCAAGCGCTGTTAAGCCGCCCACTCTCACAGATGACACAAAATTACTTAGTTCTATGCAACGGGACAGCAAAATATGACAGATCATACAACTTTCCGGGATGCAACTGATCCGTTTGCCGTGGGATCCTGCATTACCAGTATCTATATCCCAGAATTCCTTGCTGGCGGAATTAAATTGTTTTGGAGTCTTACTTGGGATTGCGCAAGCCAGGATTTTATTAAACTATTTCTGTTAATTTGCAGAGTCTGCTTAGACTAGTGAACCATTAGGACCCCGACATTCGCTCCAGCCCCCCCCCCCCCGCCCCCCCACTCCCCACCTCCTCCCCCGCCCGCCCCCCCCCCCCCCCCCCCCCCCCCCCCCCCACCCTATGTCTCCCTGCTCACCCCCAAACTCGATCCTACCCTACACCCTCACTCAGCGCTACAGCCCCACCCCACCCCCCCCCCCCCCCCCCCCCCCCCCCCCGCCCCCCCCCCACCCCCCCCCCTCCCCCCCCCCCACCCCGCCCCCACCACCCCCCCCCCACCCCACCCCCACCCGACCCTCCCCCCCCCCCCCACCCCCCCCCCCCCCCGCCCACCACGCCCCCCCCCCCCCCCCCCCCCCCCCAACCCCCCCCTCCCCCAACCTCCCCCGCCCCCCCCCCCCCCCCCCCCCCCCCCCACCCCCCCCCCCCCCCCCCACCATTTGATTGGACCGAACCCCCACCCCCCCCCCCCCCCCCAACCCCCCGACCCCCCCCCCCCCCCCCCCCCCCCCACCCTTCCCCCCCCCCCCCCCCCACCCATAATCCACCTGTCGTCAAACTCCACCAACTTCGCCACTCGCCCCCCCCCCCCCCACCCTCCTCCCCCCCCCCCCCCCCCCCCCCCCCCCCCCCATACTCCCACCCACCCCCCCCCCCCCACTATCCCCCCCCTCCCCACAATCCGCTGATTCTAAGGAGAGAGAGGGAGCTGCGGGAAAATGGACTCTGAAAGGAGAGAGAGAGAGAGGGGAGCCTGCAGAAAAAGTGACTCAAAGGAGAGAGAGGAGGAGACGAGCTCGGAAAAGTGATCTTGAAAGAGAGAGAGAGGAGAAGAGATCCAGCACCACAGGGTAACATTCCACCAAAGCTGTAAACGACTCTGAGAGACAGGCAACGAGGGCCTGGATGCCATCAAAGGAATCATAGAATTTCAACGATACCATATTAGAACTGGCTAAAATTACTAGATCAGTCATACGAAGCCCATTCGCCCTTTATGGGTGTGAGGTCTGGGGTCCCTCACCAACCAGGATTTCACAAACTGAGGACAAACACCAAATGAGACTTGCATGCAGAATTCTCTGCAAAAATATCCTCCGTGTACAAACGTAGACACAACTAATGCTGCAGAAGCAGCAAGTTAGGCGATACCCATTATTATCAAATCCAGAAAAAGCAGTTAAACTTCTACAACACCTAAAAGGAACGATCCCAAACCTTCGCACTAACAAAGCTCACCTACAGAGAGATGAACTTGGAGAAGAAGTCCGCCTAAGCAAGCTGGTCCTAGCTCTTTCACCAAACACAACACACCCGCACAGAGCCCAGCAGACCAACAAGACAGCCATTTAGACCCAAACAAATCATGGAGGAAAACAAAAAGATAATTACTTGACACATTGGAAAAGACATTATACAAAAACAGAGCAAACCTAGAATGCTATTTGGCCCTACACAGAGAGTAACAGTGCAGAATACCTGACCACTGTGACTGACCCAAACTTAAGGACAGCTCTTGACTTTCATCAGTGAACCAACAACTCAGATACGTGAGCGACATTGTAGCCTACGCTATGTGGACAAGCCTGCCGTCACAGACATGAGTCAGAGAAGAAGCTGGCTGCACTTACAACCTCGCCATCAATCTATGGACAACTTACGCATCCTACCTCACTGCCCAATACCAATTAGAGACAATTCTCAGAATCACATCACCAAAGATTTGAAAACAAATCCAATTTTGATAAACTCCCATTATCTACGTGGGAGAGAAATCCACAGCGTTAGCTGCCATCACAGCAGCAAGATTTTGTGAGCTGTGCACAAAGAAAAAGGAGCAACCAGTGCAAGACAACAAACACCATTGTAAATACAACCCCATTATTTCTGCTCTAATTTATTTGAACTTGTGTGCTTTATCTTATGTACACATTGTTTACAACACTTTATATATATCACCATACATGTTGTAATGTCTTTACTGGCTTTCTGCAATTTCGTATGTGACTAAGTTTACTGTTATTTGATATTGTTTACTGTCATAACACTGTATATACTACTCACTTGCTTTGCAATGCTTAACACACATGTTTCCATGCCATTATAATACGCCTCTGAATTCGCAATGAATTGAGAGGGCTGCAGCAACAAAGTGGACTTGAAAGGAGAGAGACGAGACGAGAGGGCTGCGGGAAAAGTGATTCCTGAAAGGGAAGAGAGAGAGAGGGAGCTGCGGGAAAAGTGATGAAGGAGAGAAGCAGAGGGAGCTGCAGAAAAGTGACTGAAAGCACAAGGAATGCGGAAAAGGATTTAAGAGAGAGAAGGAGGCTGCGGCCGAAAAAAGTGATTCTGAAAGGAGAGAGAGAGAGAAGATGCAGCGGAATAGTGATTCTAGGAGAGAAGAGAGAGCAGAGAAATGATCTGAAGGACGGGAACAGCGGGGAAAATGATTCTGAAGGCGAGAGAGACGATGAAAGAGAGAGAGGGAGCTGCCGGGAAAAATGGATTTAAGGAGAGAGAGAGAGAGCAGGCGGAGAAAGTGATTTCTGAAAGGAGAGTATACAGACGAGAGAGAGAGGGGGAGAGCTGCGGGAAAAATGGGACTCTGCGAAAGGAGAGCGAGGAGAGCATTGGAAGTACTGCAGAAAGTGAAGAAATCGAGGGTGCCACAAAAATAACACCACTCGCCTATTCGTCGGACGATTCAAACAGGCTAATTCCCCAGGTAACGCTCTGCTCGGTCCAGCACAATATTGACTTTACTTAAACCACGGGAATGAACCTGTGAAGCAAAACTTAGCTGTGGCCTGGCGAGTGTAGGGGACGTTCGCTAGGGGACACGCAGGGGGAAATTGTTTTTTAGATTACATTTTTGGGCGAAGGTGGTTCCACTCAGAGCTCCCAAGCTGCTCTCTCAGAGGTGAGTGTGTGGTCAGTTTTCATTGGCCATCAGCTTGTTCAAGCACACAGTACGTCCCAAATGGCACTATATTACCTATACAAATAGGGCGCACTAAAAATAGGTGCATAAAATAGGGAATAGGGTGCAGTAAATAGGGAATATGGTGTACTAAATAGGGAATAGGGTGCCATTGGTCATAGGGCCCAGGTTAAAAGTAGTGCACAAAATAGGGAAAAGCAGTGCACTAAATAGGGAATAGGGTGCACTAAATAGGGAAAAGGTAGTGCACTAAATTTGGACTAGGGTGCCATTTAGGACATACTAACCAGAGAGCGTCAGGTAGGAAGCCTCTGATGTTAGCCACTCCATGTTAGCTGGGCTGTGAAATCTATCTTTTCCAAACCAATAGCTTTATAATGGGGTCTCCTCGGGCTTAACCGTGTGTAAAGGGGAAGACCAGGTTATGCTCGAGGTAAATGCACTGCTACCATAGAGAGRGGAATTGGTGTGCTCAACTCAAAAAAAGGGTTGTGTAACAAAAAAAGTTATTCAGATAGATGCCGGGGTTTAAAAAGCCTACATCTGAGAAAAAGGAAAAGGCAGCAGTCGCTGGAAAGGACTTGAATAAGTTTCAATGTGTTTATTTCTTTTTTTATAGCCTGCAGAAGTCAGAGCAAAAACGGACGTGTTTTCGGCGTCGGCCTCCGCCAGCGTAGCCACGGAGTCTTAATCCTTCCCTAGACACACAAACTATGCGAAGTAGGATCATCCCACAAATATTAGGCGATGCTCTGCTTTGTTTCATTGCTACCCTGTCAGGCAAACATTTGAAATACTTTTTTTTTTTTTTAAATGCACTTGAAATTGATGTTGTTTTTCCGTCTTTGTCAAACATTGGATTGGTGAATGACTCTGTCAAAGAACTCTGCAATACCTCGTCAATATTTTGTTGTTGAAAACAACCACTCCAGTTGGAGATATTTGTCATCACAGAGAGGGGTTCTGTTGGTCAGAACCAGACACACACGAGAGGAGTTATCTGCGTGGCTTCAAGAGCAGATCACTACAGTCGAGGATGCTTTGTTGGTCTCAGAACCAGACACACCAGGAAGAGGGAAGTCTTCTGTAATGGTGGCAGAACCAGACACACAGAGGGATTTGTTTGGTCGATGAACCAGACATCACAGAGGAAGGGGTTCGTTGGTCAGCACAGACAAAAGCTGGAGGGGGTTTCGTTGTTGGTCAGAACCAAGCCACCAGAGAGGAGTTCTGTTGGTCAGTAACCAGACCACAGAGAGGAGTTCTGTTGGTCAGAACCAGACACCAGGGAGGAGTTCTGTTGGTCAGAACCAACACACAGAGAGGAGTTCTGTTGGTCAGAACGCAGACACCAGAGGGGGTTCTGTTGGTCAGAACCAGACACACAGAGAGGAGTTCTGTTTGTGGTCTCTCAGAACCAGACACACAGAGAGGAGTTCTGTTGGTCAGAACCAGCACACAGGAGGGTTCTGTTGGTCAGACCAGACACACGAGAGGAGTTCTGTTGGTCAGACAGCACACAAAGAGAGGGTTCTGTTGGTCAGAACCAGAACAACAGAGGAGTTTGTTTTGGTCAGAACCACGACACACAGAGAGGAAGTTCTGTTGGTCAGAACCAGACACACAGAGAGGTTCTGTTGGTCAGAACACAGACACAGAGAGGGGTTTGTTGGTCAGAACAGACACCGAAGGAGTGTCTGTTGTTGGTAGAACCGACACACAGAGAGGAGTTCTGTTGGTCAGAACCAAGACACACAGAGAGGAGTTTGTTGGTCAGAACAGACACACAGAGAGGAGTTCTGTTGGTCAGAACCAGACACCACAGAGAGGAGTTCTGTTGGTCGCAACACGACACACAGAGAGGAGTTCTGTTGGTCGAAACCAGACTCACCAGAGAGGAGTTCTGTTGGTCAGAACCAGACACACAGAGAGGAGTTCTGTTGGTCAGAACCAGACACACAGAGAGGAGTTCTGTTGGTAGAACCAGAACACCAGCGGAGGGAGTTCTGTTGGTCGAGAACCAGACACACAGAGAGAGTTCTGTTGGTCAGATAACCAGACACACACAGAGGGAGTTGTTGTCAGACAACAGCACAGAGAGGAGTTCTGTTGGTCAGCAAGACCACAGAGAGGAGTTCTGTTGGTCAGAACCAGACACACAGAGAGGAGTTCTGTTGGTCAGAACCAGACAACAAGAGGAGTTCTTGGTCAGAACCAGCACACAGAGAGGAGTTCTGGTTGGTCAGAACCAGCACACAGAGAGGGGTTCTGTTGGTCAGAACCAGACACACAGAGAGGGTTCTGTTGGTCAGAACAGACACACAGAGAGGAGTTCTGTTGGTCAGAACCAGACACACAGAGAGGGTTCTGTTGGTCAACCAGACCCACAGAGAGGAGTTCTGTTGGTCAGAACCAGACACACAGAGAGGGTTCTGTTGGTCAGAACCAGACACACAGAGAGGAGTTCTGTGTCGACCAGACACACAGAGAGGATTCTGTTGGTCAGAACCAGACACACAGAGAGGAGTTCTGTTGGTCAGAACCAGACACACAGAGAGGGGTTCTGTTTGTCAGAACCAGACACCAGAGAGGAGTTTCTGTTGGTCAGCACCAAGACACATCAGAGAGGAGTTCTGTTGGTCAGAACCAGACACACAGAGAGGGGTTATGTTGTCAGAAAGCACACAGAGAGGAGTTCTGTTGGTCAGAACCAGACACACAGAGATGAAGAAAGTCACTTGGAATTCCATATATATATATTTTAAATTAGACATTTTTCACGTTTTTTCCCAATTTTTTTCCAAATAACGTGAAAAATAAAAAAAAACATGCTTCTCGGACACGTGTGAAGTTTCACATGGATTTTTCACGTCTCAGAAAAGTGGTTTCCCAACGTTTGACATGTGATATTCTAAGTTTCACATGTATGCTTTTTGTACCTGGCAGGATTAGAACCCACTATTTCACCGCCACATGATCTTGCAATTCTACACGTGAAAGTGAGATTTTTTACATGTAGAGTTTTCTCACATGTGAATCTGCAAATGTGATTATCACGTTGTTGTTTAACTCTACTCACATTAGAAAACGTGGTGTTGAAATGTGAAATCAAAATGTAATACATGTGAAACCTACAAAGATATAGGCATCCACAACTGGGAGATAAATTCACCTTTCAGCTGGACAATAACCTAGAAGACAAGGGCCAACTCTACACTGGGGTTGCTTACCAAGAGTGGCTGAGCTCCAGTTTTGACATAAATCTACTTTAAAAAAAATCTATGGCAAGACCTGAAAAATGGTTGTCTAAACAATGATCAACAACCAATTTGACAGAGCTTGAAGAATTTTGAAAATAATAACGTGCAAATATTGTACAATACAGGTGTGGAAAGCTCTTAGAGACTTACCCAGAAAGACTCACAGCTGTAATCACTACCAACGGTGCTTCTACAAAGTATTGACTCAGGGATGTGAATACTTATGTAAATGAGATATTTCTGTATTTCATTTTGAAAGCTGTGCTGCTGGGGCTGGTGTGGGCTCGGCTCACACTGGAACATGTATATTTGGGGGGCTGGTGAACCGTCTGGAGGACTTTGTAGGGGTGTGGAGCATCAGGGGGCGGGGGGTTCTGTGTACAGTGGACTAGTAGAGGGGGAGGGCTTGGTTCAAAACTTAATAGGTCCGTTAAAATTAAGTAAAGTTTGTTCTTTAGATGATGTAACTATTGGGCCAGTTTAAGGTATTCACTTTCTCATCAACAGAATGTCTGAGCAGCACAATTAACTAGAACAGTGTTGCTCAGACACGTAACTCCTCTTGCTGCACGACAGCAGCTCTGCCGCCGCCGCCGCCGGAGAGCAGAGGCAAATGGGCATCCTATTCCCCGTTTAGCGCACTACTTTTGCATGGCTCTGGTCAAAAGTAGTGCACTGCATAGGGAATAGAGTGCCATGTGGGGCACAGCCAGAGAGGAGACCAATCATCTCAATATTTCATGAGGTTTTCAGTGCTGTAATACATTCTCCCCCAGTGGCAAACAGCTGGCTAAACCCCAGTAGACATCTACAGAGCAGAGCTAGCTGTGGATGATAGAATTCATGGGGACCTTGCTGTGGATTATAGAATTCATGGGGACCTTGCTGTGGATTATAGAACATCATGGGGACCTTGCTGTGGATTATAGACATCATGGGGACCTTGCTGTAGATTGTAGACATCATGGGGACCTTGCTGTAGATTATAGACATCATGGGGACCTTGCTGTAGATTATAGACATCATGGGGACCTTGCTGTGGATTGTAGAAGGATATGTAGATCATATGGGGAATTGCTGTGATTGTAGAAATATGGGGACCTTCGTGTGGATTATGACTCATGGGGACCTTTGCTGTAGATTATAGACATCATGGGGACTTGCTGTGGATTGATAAATATCATGGGGACCTTGCTGTGATTTAGACATCATGGGGACTTGCTGTAAGATTGTAGCACATCAATGGGGACCTTGCTGTGAGATTGTAGCATCATAGGGGAACCTTGCTGTGATTGTAAGACATCATGGGGAACTTTGCTGTAGATTGTGACATCATGGGGACCTTGCTGTGGATTGTAGACATCATGGGGACCTTTGCTGTAGATTGTAGACATCATGGGGACCTTGCTGTGGATTATTGTGATATCATGGGCCTTGCTGTAGATTTAGACATCATGGGACCTTGTGTGGATTTAGAAATCATGGGGACCTTGCTGTAGATTATTAGACATCATGGGGACCTTGCTAGTAGATTTAGACATATGGGACCTTGTGTGTAGTTTAGACATCATGGGACCTTGCTGTAGTTATAGACATCATGGGGACCTTGTGCTGTAGATAATAGAACATCATGGGGACCTTGGCTGTAGATTATGACATCATGGCCTGTATGTAAGATTATAGACTCATGGGGAACTTGTGTAGATTATATGACATCATGGACCTTGCTGTAGATTATAGCATCATGGGGACCTTGCTGTAGATATAGACAACATGGGGACTTGCTGTAGATTATAGACATCATGGGGACCTTGCTGTAGATTTAGACTCATGGGGACCTTGCTTGTGGATTATAGACATCATGGGGACTTGCTGTAGATTTATTAGCCATCATGGGGGACTTGCTGTAGATTATAGACATCATGGGGACTTGCTGTGATTATAGACATTGGGGACCTTGCTGTAGATTATAGACACTCATGGGGACCTTGCTGTAGATTTAGACATCATGGGGACTTGCTGTAGATTATAGACATCATGGGGACCTTGCTGAGATTATAGACATCATGGGGACTTGCTGTAGATTATAGACATCATGGGGACCTTGCTGTAGATTATAGACATCATGGGGACCTTGCTGTAGATTTAGAATCATGGGGACCTTGCTGTGATTATAGACATCATGGGGACCTTTGCTGTAGTTATAGACATATGGGGACCTTGCTGTAGATTATAGACATCATGGGACTTGCTGTGGATTATAGACTTCATGGGGACCTTGCTTGTAAGATTATAGAAATATGGGGACCTTGCTGTGATTATAGAATCAATGGGGACCTTGCTGTGGATTATAGACATCATGGGGACTTTGCTGTGATTTAGACACTGGGGACCTTCTGTAGATTATAGACATCATGGGGCCTTGCTGTGGATTATAGACATCATGGGGACTTGCTGTGGGTTTAGACATCATGGGGACCTTGCTGAGATTATACTATGGGGACCTTGCTGTAGATTATAGACATCATTGGGGACTTGCTGTAGATTATAGATCATGGGGACCTTGTTGTGGATTATAGACATCATGGGGACCTTGCTGTAGATTATAGACTCATGGGACCTTGCTGTAGATTATAGACATCATGGGGACCCTTGCTTGTGGATTATAGACATCATGGGGACCTTGCTTGTGGATTATAGACATCATGGGGACCTTGCTGTGATTATAGACATCATGGGGACCTTGCTGTGATTATAGACATCATGGGGCTTGGTGATTTAGACATCATGGGGACC